>NC_135801.1:4075219-4296871 GCF_964213995.1 Mustelus asterias | reverse complement strand
TGACAAGACGTTGCGTGTCCACAGCGAATTCCTCCGTGTGTGAGAGAGGCTTCAGCACCGCCTCTTCCTCTGACAACCTCACTGAACCCAGTTACACACACATCCTCATTCCGCCTCTCTGCGGGACCAGTACACATCCTGCTAGTACACAAACCCCTCTCAGTCACAACCCTTACATTGCTGTGTACACATACCCCTCACAGTAACAACCCTTACACTGCTGTGTACACAAACCCCTCTCAGTAACAACCCTTACATTGCTGTGTACACAAACCCCACTCAGTAACAACCCTCACATTGCTGTGTACACATACCCCACTCTCAGTAACAACCCTTACATTGCTGTGTACACATACCCCCCTCTCAGTATCAACCCTTACACTGCTGTGTACACATACCCCACTCAGTAACAACCCTTACATTGCTGTGTACACGTACCCCCCTCTCAGTAACAACCCTTACATTGCTGTGTACACAAACCCCTCTCAGTAACAACCCTTACATTGCTGTGTACACAAACCCCTCTCAAACCCCTCTCAGTAACAACCTCCTTACATTGCTGTGTACACATACCCCACTCTCAGTAACAACCCTTACATTGCTGTGTACACATACCCCACTCTCAGTAACAACCCTTACACTGCTGTGTACACATACCCCACTCTCAGTAACAACCCTTACACTGCTGTGTACACATACCCCTCTCAGTAACAACTTCCTTACATTGCTGTGTACACATACTCCACTCAGTAACAACCTCCTTCTATTGCTGTGTACACATACCCCAATCTCAGTAACAGCCTCCTTACATTGTTGTGTACACATACCCCTCACAGTAACAACCATTACACTGCTGTGTACACATACCCCTCTCAGTAGCAACCTCCTTACATTGTTGTGTACACATACCCCACACTGCTGTGTACACATGCCCCACTCAGTAACAACTGTTACACTGCTGTGTACACATACCCCACTCTCAGTAACAGCACTTACACTGCTGTGTACACATACCCCACTCTCAGTAACAATCCTTACACTGCTGTGCACACATACCCCAATCAGTAGCAACCCTTACACTGCTGTGTACACATACCCCACTCAGTAACAACCCTTACACTGCTGTGTACACATACCCCACTCAGTAACAACCCTTACACTTCTGTGTACACATATCCCACTCAGTAACAACCCTTACACTGCTGTGTACACATACCCCACTCAGTAACAACCCTTACACTGCTGTGTACACAAACCCCTCTCAGTAACAACCCTTACATTGCTGTGTACACAAACCCCTCTCAGTAACAACTTCCTTACATTGCTGTGTACACATACCCCACTCAGTAACAACCCTTACATTGCTGTGTACACATACCCCACTCTCAGTAACAACCCTTACACTGCTGTGTACACATACCCCTCTCAGTAACAGCCTCCTTACAAGGAGAAGTGGCTAGATGGGTGGAGAACTGGCTTGGCCATAGGAGACAGAGGGTAGTGGTCGAAGGGTCTTTTTCCGGCTGGAGGTCTGTGACCAGTGGTGTTCCGCAGGGCTCTGTACTGGGACCTCTGCTATTTGTGATATATATAAATGATTTGGAAGAAGGTGTAACTGGTGTTATCAGCAAGTTTGCGGATGACACGAAGATGGCTGGAATTGCGGATAGCGAAGAGCATTGTCGGGCAATACAGCAGGATATAGATAGGCTGGAAAATTGGACGGAGAGGTGGCAGATGGAGTTTAATCCGGATAAATGCGAAGTGATGCATTTTGGAAGAAATAATGTAGGGAGGAGTTATACAATAAATGGCAGAGTCATCAGGAGTATAGAAACACAGAGGGACCTCGGTGTGCAAGTCCACAAATCCTTGAAGGTGGCAACACAGGTGGAGAAGGTGGTGAAGAAGGCATATGGTATGCTTGCCTTTATAGGACGGGGTATAGAGTATAAAAGCTGGAGTCTGATGATGCAGCTGTATAGAACGCTGGTTAGGCCACATTTGGAGTACTGTGTCCAGTTCTGGTCGCCGCACTACCAGAAGGACGTGGAGGCATTGGAGAGAGTGCAGAGAAGGTTTACCAGGATGTTGCCTGGTATGGAGGGTCTTAGCTATGAGGAGAGATTGGGTAGACTGGGGTTGTTCTCCTTGGAAAGACGGAGAATGAGGGGAGATCTAATAGAGGTATACAAGATTATGAAGGGTATAGATAGGGTGAACAGTGGGAAGCTTTTTCCCAGGTCGGAGGTGACGATCACAAGGGGTCACGGGCTCAAGCTGAGAGGGGCGAAGTATAACTCAGACATCAGAGGGACGTTTTTTATACAGAGGGTGGTGGGGGCCTGGAATGCGCTGCCAAGTAGGGTGGTGGAGGCAGGCACGCTGACATCGTTTAAGACTTACCTGGATAGTCACATGAGCAGCCTGGGAATGGAGGGATACAAACGATTGGTCTAGTTGGACCAAGGAGCGGCACAGGCTTGGAGGGCCGAAGGGCCTGTTTCCTGTGCTGTACTGTTCTTTGTTCTTTGTTGTGTACACATACCCCACTCTCAGTAACAACCCTTACACTGCTGTGTACACATACCCCTCTCAGTAACAACTTCCTTACATTGCTGTGTACACATACTCCACTCAGTAACAACCTCCTTCTATTGCTGTGTACACATACCCCAATCTCAGTAACAGCCTCCTTACATTGTTGTGTACACATACCCCTCACAGTAACAACCATTACACTGCTGTGTACACATACCCCTCTCAGTAGCAACCTCCTTACATTGTTGTGTACACATACCCCACACTGCTGTGTACACATACCCCACTCAGTAACAACTGCTACACTGCTGTGTACACATACCCCACTCTCAGTAACAGCACTTACACTGCTGTGTACACATACCCCGCTCTCAGTAACAATCCTTACACCGCTGTGCACACATACCCCACTCAGTAGCAACCCTTACACTGCTGTGCACACATTCAGAATGTGGGGTTGACTGGTATTAACTCCCCAGAGAAATAGTCATGCCAAAACCATTAGAAAGAAACACTGCACCCTCAGCTCCCACCAGCCTGACATTGCTATGAACACACACCCACACACATGCTCATAAACACAATCCTACTCTGTGTGAAATAACATTTCATAAATACATTTGGAAAATTTGAAATTGAGAGATGTAAGAAAATAGCACAGACTGTAAAAGGGAAAATCTTGCTTGATCGACCTCATTGGCTGGAATTCTCTGGCTGTTCACGCTCCCCGCCCCCCACCCCCTGTCCCCCACCCCCTGTCCCCCACCCCCTGTCCCCCACCCCCCGTCCCCCACCCCCTGTCCCCCACCCCCCGTCCCCCACCCCCCGTCCCCCACCCCCCGTCCCCCACCCCCCATCCCCCACCCCCCGTCCCCCACCCCCCATCCCCTGTCCCCCACCCCCCACGCCAGCAAGGATGGAGAATTTGGCGTTCAGCCAAATCTCCATCGCTGCAGCGGGACTGGAAAATCTCACCGATGTGAACAACTGGAAAATTCCCGCCACTGGCTTTTCTGACGAGGGAACAAGGAAAGTAGGCAATGGTAATGTAGTCGATTTAATTTATCTGGGTGCCCCCCCCCCCCCCCCCAATGAACGAGGTCAGAGAATGTGGACTCTGATGAAGGCTCATCCAGATTCGAAACGTTGGCTCTATTCTCTCCCCACAGATGCTGTCAGACCTGCTGAGGTTTTCCACCATTTTCTGTTTTTGTTTCAGATTCCAGCACCTTACTTTCCGAGCTCTCTGAAATCTCAGGACTTCATCCCACTTTCTACCTGAGTTGTTGGTACCAATGTGGATCACAGCATCTGACTCCCAGAGGGCGAATGCTCTGCAGCCGCCCAGCAACCTCCTTGATGCCAACGACACTACACAAGAACACAGCACAAGAAACAGAAGCAGGAGGTGGCCATTCAGCCCTTCAAGCCTGTCCCCCCATTCAATACGATCATGGCTGATCTATGCCGGCCTCAGCTCCTTCTCCGTGCCATTTCCCCATCACCCTATGTTCTTTGTTCTATCAAATATTTATCCAGCTCCACTTTAAATATTTCTAACGATCCAGCCTCCAGCACCCTTTGGGGCAGAGAATTCCAGAGATTCACCATCCTCTGCGAGAAGACATTTCTACACACCTCGGTTTTAAATGATTGGCCCTTTATCTTGTAGCGATGTCTCTTTGTTCAAGACTCTCCCTGTAGCGAAAACATCTCACCATCTACCCTGTCAAACCCCCTCAGGTTGTTTGAATAAGGTCACCTCTCAGTACCTCTATTTACACGATCTGAAATCCTACAGGGATGAGTCAGCACTGTGAGAGAATCTCGTTCAAACTAGCAATTAGCTACTTGAACTCTGACGAAGGGTCATCCAGACTTGAAACATTAGCCCTATTTTGTCCCCACAGATACTGTCAGACCTGCTGAGATTCTCCAACATTTGCTCTGTTTGTCGTAGCTGCTTGATTAACTAGCTGTAACTGGCTCTCCTATGGGGAGAAGTTTATCCCTGACTGAGACTGAAAGTAAGAAGTTTAACAACACCAGGTTAAAGTCCAACAGGTTTATTTGGTAGCAAAAGCCACACAAGCTTTCGAGGCTCTGAGCCCCTTCTTCAGGTGAGTGGGAATTCTGTTCACAAACAGAACTTATAAGACACAGACTCAATTTACATGAATAATGGTTGGAATGCGAATACTTACAACTAATCCAGTCTTTAAGAAACAAAACAATGGGAGTGGAGAGAGCATCAAGACAGGCTAAAAAGATGTGTATTGTCTCCAGACAAGACAGCCAGTCTTGAGACTGAAAGTAACATTGAGACTGAAAGTAACAGGTCCAGGCAGTGAGCGACTGATGGGGGGTTGTCTGACCCGACTGTCTGCCCCCTACCATGGCTGCATTCGCGGCCGGGTGTCCCTGGAGATTGAGCATGCGGTCTTGGAGGGCACTATCGATGCCTTTCCCGCCCACTGGGCACCGCAGGGGCTGGGGTGCATTATCACGCCCTCTAATCACATTTTGATTTGATGTTTTAAGTTTCCTTTCTACTTTGTCTTTTGTTTTGGGCGGTTCCCTTCTTTTTGGGGGCTTCCCCTTTTAATTAGGATGTGGAGATGCCGGCGTTGGACTGGGGTAAAACACAGTAAGAAGTTTAACAACACCAGGTTAAAGTCCAACAGGTCTATTTGGCAGCAAATGCCACTCGCTTTCGGAGCGCTGCCCCTTTGTCAGGTGGAGTGGGAGATGTGCTCACAAACAGGGCATACAGAGACACAAACTCAATTTGTGAGCATTTCTCCACTCAACCTGACGAAGGGGCAGCGCTCCGAAAGCTAGTGGCATTTGCTATCAAATAAACCTGTTGGACTTTAACCTGGTGTTGTTAAACTTCTTACCCTTTTAATTAGTCCATCAGTTAATTTGATTCAGTTTAATTGTTTTGTCAAAAAGACTAAGACTGTGAGTGAATTCATTTTTATAGCAAATTGTAGTTAAATTCTAAATGCAATCTAGACTAGATATTAGTAAGAGAGTAATCCTTAAAATTAACCTTTCAGCTAAGATCAAATATCAGTTTGACAGTTACATGGATAATATAGGTATAGAGGGATATGGGCCAAATGCAGGCAATTGGGACTAGCTTAGGGGTTTAAAATAAAGGGCGGCATGGACAAGTTGGGCCGAAGGGCCTGTTTCCATGCCGTAAACCTCTATGACTATCAGATTGAGCCCAAGATGGGGTGCAATGCCTTTTCTTGTCAGCTTGAATCTTTGTTTGCCTCTCTTGTGGGGCCATGAATTGGATTCAATTGGAATCAGTTTTTGGAGCAATGACGAGATGGAAACGGAAGCCTGGTCCATTCTGCACGTTGGCTTTGTAACTTTAAGAATAAAAACCTTTTAAACTTCCCTCCCTCGCTCCATTCCCAAGCTCACACTCTGTAACTAATCCTAAGACACTCTATAAATGCACTAAGGGAAGAGGTTAACCAGGGAAAGAGTAGGGGCCATTCGAGACCATGGGGTCTGTGTGTGAAGCCACAGGACTTTGAAAGGGTGCTAAGGGAATACTTCTTATTGGTCTTCACTCAGGAGAAGGAGGACGAAGGTACAGCTCTGTACAGCTCCAACATTACCTCCTGGCTCTTATACTCTATGCCATGACTGATAAAAGCAGTGGGAAAAGGGACTGTGAGGACCTTGAACAGTTTGACACAGGAAGTGAGAGGTATTGAAGGCTTTGACTGGGCTTATAAATGGACACATACCCAGGCCCAGATGAATTGCATCCCAGGTTTCTGTGGGAGGTGAGGCTGGAAATTGCAGGGGCACTGACACAAATTTTTAATTTTGCTCTGGCCATGGGGGAAGTGCCAGAGGACTGGAGGACAGCTAATGTGGTTCCACTTTTCAAGAGGGTTGGTAGAGATGAAATTACAGACTGGTGAGTCTCATGTCAGTGGTAGGGAAACTATTGGAGAAATTTCTGAAGTAGAGAATTAATCTCCACTTGGAAAGGCATGGGTTAATTAGGGATAATCAGTGTGGCTTCGTCAGAGGGAGGTCTTGCCTAACAAATTTGATTCAATTTTTCACTGTCTGTGCGGAGTCTGCACGTTCTCCCCGTGTCTGTGAGGCGCAGGAGGGCCGAAGGGCCTGTTCCTGTGCTGTTCTTTGTTCTTACATGTGACAAATTGTTAAAAGCAGCAGAAAATGTTAAGAAAGTGAGTAACCAAGCACGTAGCTAGGATCCTTGGCTTTATAAATGGAGGCACTGAGTACACAAGCATGGACAATGGTTCAGCATCGACTAGAGTATTGCATCAAAGAGTGGGCACTGCACTTAGGAAAGCTTTGAATTCTTTGGAGATGATGGAAGTAAGATTTACAAGAATGTTTTCCGGGGACAAGGGTTTGTCAGTTACATGGATGGATTGGCAAAGCCAGGTCTAATTTCCAATTCAGTCATGGAACTTCTCCATAACCGTACCACAATTCGGTGTCTTTTGTTATTGCAATGGAGAGGGATAGGGCCGGACGGCAGGGCAAGGCTTACAATTGGGGGAGAGGTAATTATGATGCGATTAGGCAAGAATTAGGGGGCATAAGATGGGAACAGAAACTGTCAGGGAAAGGCACTGATGAAAAGTGGAACTTTTTCAAGGAACAAATACTGGGTGTCCTTGATAGGTATGTCCCTGTCAGGCAGGGAGGAAATGGCCGAGTGAGGGAACCGTGGTTCACAAAAGAGGTGGAATGTCTTGTGAAAAGGAAGAGGGAAGCTTATGTAGGGATGAGGAAACAAGGTTCAGATGGCTCGATTGAGGGTTACAAGTTAGCAAGGAATGAGCTGAAAAAGGGGCTGAGGAGAACTAGGAGGGGACATGAGAAGTCCTTGGCGGGTCGGATCAAGGAAAACCCCAAGGCTTTTTACTCTTATGTGAGGAATAAAAGAATGACCAGGGTGAGGTTAGGGCCGGTCAAGGACAGTGGTGGGAACTTGTGTATGGAATCAGTAGAGATAGGCGAGGTGATGAATGAATACTTTTCTTCAGTGTTCACCAAGGAGAGGGGCCATGTTTTTCAGGAAGAGAAGGTGTTACAGGCTAATAGGCTGGAGGAAATAGATGTTCGGAGGGAGGATGTATTGGCAGTTTTGAATAAACTGAAGGTCGATAAGTCCCCTGGGCCTGATGAAATGTATCCTAGGATTCTTTGGGAGGCGAGGGATGAGATTGCAGAGCCTTTGGCTTTGATCTTTGGGTCCTCGCTGTCCACGGGGATGGTGCCAGAGGACTGGAGAGTGGCAAATGTTGTTCCTCTGTTTAAGAAAGGGAATAGAAATGACCCTGGTAATTATAGACCGGTTAGTCTGACTTCGGTGGTTGGTAAATTGATGGAAAAGGTCCTTAGGGATGGGATTTACGACCATTTAGAAAGATGCGGATTAATCCGGGATAGTCAGCACGGATTTGTGAAGGGCAAATCGTGCCTCACAAATTTGATAGAATTTTTTGAGGAGGTAACTAGGTGTGTTGATGAAGGTAGGGCGGTTGATGTCATATACATGGATTTTAGTAAGGCGTTTGATAAGGTCCCCCATGGTCGGCTTATGATGAAAGTAAGGAGGTGTGGGATAGAGGGAAAGTTGGCCGATTGGATAGGTAACTGGCTATCTGATCGAAGACAGAGGGTGGTGGTGGATGGAAAATTTTCGGACTGGAGGCAGGTTGCTAGCGGAGTGCCGCAGGGATCGGTGCTTGGTCCTCTGCTCTTTGTGATTTTTATTAATGACTTAGAGGAGGGGGCTGAAGGGTGGATCAGTAAATTTGCTGATGACACCAAGATTGGTGGAGTAGTGGATGAGGTGGAGGGGTGTTGTAGGCTGCAAAGAGACATAGATAGGATGCAAAGCTGGGCTGAAAAATGGCAAATGGAGTTTAACCCTGATAAATGTGAGGTGATTCATTTTGGTCGGACAAATTTAAATGTGGATTACAGGGTCAAAGGTAGGGTTCTGAAGACTGTGGAGGAACAGAGAGATCTTGGGGTCCATATCCACAGATCTCTAAAGGTTGCCACTCAAGTGGATAGAGCTGTGAAGAAGGCATATAGTGTGTTAGCTTTTATTAACAGGGGGTTGGAGTTTAAGAGCCGTGGGGTTATGCTGCAACTGTACAGGACCTTGGTGAGACCGCATTTGGAATATTGCGTGCAGTTCTGGTCACCTCACTATAAGAAGGATGTGGAAGCGCTGGAGAGAGTGCAGAGGAGATTTACCAGGATGCTGCCTGGTTTGGAGTGTCGGTCTTATGAGGAAAGGTTGAGGGAGCTGGGGCTGTTCTCTCTGGAGCGGAGGAGATTGAGGGGAGACTTAATAGAGGTTTATAAAATGATGAAGGGGATAGATCGAGTGAACGTTCAAAGACTATTTCCTCGGGTGGATGGAGCTATTACAAGGGGGCATAACTATAGGGTTCATGGTGGGAGATATAGGAAGGATATCAGAGGTAGGTTCTTCACGCAGAGAGTGGTTGGGGTGTGGAATGGACTGCCTGCAGTGATAGTGGAGTCAGACACTTTAGAAACATTTAAGCGGTTATTGGATAGGCACATGGAGCACACCAGGATGGTAGGGAGTGGGATAGCTTGATCTTGGTTTCAGATGAAGGTCGGCACAACATCGTGGGCCGAAGGGCCTGTTCTGTGCTTCTGTGCTGTACTGTTCTATGTTCTATGTTCTATGTACCCATTCAAATTCATTTCAGCAGAGGATCAGGAAGCAGAATCAGCAACAAGACTCCCCCCCCCCCCCCCCCCACAAGCCAGCTGAGACCCCAATGATACAAATTGCTGAAAATAGGGAAGCAGATTCATCAAGTGGACAACGCACTGGGTAACTTTCTGGAAGGAGAGAATTGAAAAGCAGGAAGCATTAAACTTGGGTCTGTGTGGAGTGTGCACTTTCTCCTCATGTCCGCGTGGGTTTCCTCCCACAGTCTGAAAGACGTGCTGGTTAGGGTTCATTGGCCATGCTAAATTCTCCCTCGGTGTACCCAAACAGGCGCCGGAGTGTGATGACTCGGGGATTTTCACAGTAACTTCATTACAGTGTTAATGTAAGCTTTCCTTGTGACTAATATATAAACTTTAACAATGGTTAGACCACATTCGGAGTACTGTGAACCGGATTTCACAAGGAATGTGGAGGCACTGGAGAAGGTGTTAATGCATTTGGGAGGATGGCAGGATAATTAGGTCTGGCAGAACTGAAGAGTTCTAATGAAGGTTCTATCCATCAGGAAAGTTTGGGCGGGTGGGAGCTCCTTTCTCTAAGAAAGAGAAGGTTGAGGGGGTGACCAGATAGACGTCATCAAAATGACGAAAGGATTTGATCAGGTAGATGTAGAGATGCTATTTTCCCTTGTAAAGGAGTCTAAAACCAGGGGCCATCTTAGCAGAGCAGTCACTGATAAATACAGCAGGGAATTCAGGAGAAACCTCCTTACCCCAGAGAGAATATGGAATTTGCTACCTTAAGGATTGAATGATGGAGGTGAGTAGTAAGGATACTTTGAAGAGGAAGATAAGTACATGAGAGAGAAATAGCAGAATATACTGGCTGGTTAAGACAGAGAGAGGTGGTCGGAGGCTCGTGGAGGGAACGAAGGACAGCACAGGGCACTGAGCCAGGTAGTTTCTGTGGTGGAAGTTCTATGCCGATCTAGGCTACTGCTGTTGGGGTTGCCAGCTCAGCCCGTGAATCAATCCCCAGACCTTCCTCATAGAATCCCTACAGTGCAAAAGGAGGCCATTCAGCCCTTCGAGCCTGCACCAACAACAATCCCACCCAGGCCCTATCCCCGTAACCCCCATGTATTTACCCTGTTAATCCCCCTGACACTAAGGGACAATTTAGCACGGCCAATGCACCTAACCGGCACATCTTTGGAGTGTGGGAGGAAACCGGAGCACCCGGAGGAAACCCACGCAGATACGGGGAGAATGTGCAAACTCCACACAGATGGTGACCTAAAGTCAGCATTGAACCCGGGTCCATGGCGCTGAGGCAGCAATGCTGACTGGCGATTCTCAGACTCAAAGCCACAAACAGGCATAGATATTGCTTGCAAATAGGATCACTGTGTCACTCTTGGTACATAGATCATATAAACCCTACAGTGCAGAAGCAGGCCATTCAGTCCATCGGGTCTGCACTGACCACAATCCCACCCAGGCCCTATCCCCGTAACCCCATGTATTGACCCCACTAATCCCCCCCCCCCCCCCCCCCAACCTACACACCCCGGGACGCTGAGGGGCAACTTTAGCATGGCCAATCCACCGAACCCGCACATCTTTGGACGTACAAATGGTACAATTTTCTGGTTATTGTTTATCTCCAAGAAATCAGCCTGCAACTTGATTTTTTATTTTTTTAAAATGCGCGTGACAGTAGGTTCGAAAAACGCATGCAATACATTGTTTAAGCTGAAGTGACTCAGCAGTTTATGAATTTAAGGCAATCAAGTTGTTCAGTCAATTCTCTGTTGATAAACAATGAGCAGAGATAAAGGCAGCAGAATGATGGGGCAGTGTGTAAATTATCTTCATGGAGTTTGACCTATTGCGATTTCAAACACGTTAAAGAAAATTACTGACGGTGGATGATTTTGTTTTTACGCATCAACTTTCTGATGCTGTAAGCTCAGCAATGAGAACTCTTTTCCTGAAGTAATGTATCCTTTTTCTCACTGCTGTTTGCTCTTACATCCAGTTTTCTGTCGATGCGAAAATAAATTCTCCACCCAATGCAAGATACCGAAAAATAACCATTTTATAGTGCAATTAATTCAGAGAAGTTAGGAACACGGTTATGAATCAAACACCTCGTGCATCAATTTGTCCAATGAATCTTCAGTTAACCAGAGAAATACAGTCATTTTCCACATGGGAAAAGCAACAAATGTGCCAATGTTTAAAATGCTAAACACATGAAATTTCCACAAGAAAAACAGCAAACGGATTGAAATTGTGCATACAACTTCTACACATTAACCCAGCAGTCATCCCAATATTTCCTGTACCTTATCAGCAAAAGATTCTGGGGAATTCTGGAGATTGTCGATCCAGGTCCAATAACGGGGTGAATCTTTTGGCGGGGCTGGAGTGTGTTTGAGGAGTAGATTGTTGGTTTGATAATGTAGATCAGGATTGTCCACACAGGAGGAATGTTTGCACTGCACTGCCTGTACTGCTGGAGTGTGGGGAATCATTCTGTGACCATTGGGACTGTGAAGGGGAACTGTTTGACCAAGCCCTACAGATCCATCAAAGGATGGAAAAACGATCGTTAGTTGTGACGGATCTTCAAACACCTCCTGCTCAAGCACAGGCGGAACAAGGCTCCAACCCATTCCCATCGCAAAGCCTCTGTATGAAGGAATTACATCAAACCGGTGAAAGGGCGGCTTAAAGAATATCAAAATGTGTTATGCTGCTGCTTACAGCAAGTCTCTCAGACACTCACTCATACCTTCGCACACACACACACAGACGCACACCGATATACAGACACACACCGACATACAGACACGCACACACACACACTGACATACAGACACACACACACACCAACATACAGACACACACACACTCACAAACCGACATACAGACACACGCTCACGGACACACACACACACACTCACACACCGACATACAGACACACACACATTCAATTACCAACATAGAATATAGATCAGTTGGAGACTTGGGCGAAGAGATGGCAGATGGAGTTTAATCTGAACAAATGTGAGGTAATGCATTTTGGAAGGTCTAATACAGATAGGAAATATACAGTAAATGGCAGAACCCTTAAGAGTATTGATAGGCAAAGAGATCTGGGTGTACAGGTACACAGGTCACTGAAAGTGGCAATGCAGGTGGAGAAGGTAGTCAAGAAGGCATACGGCATGCTTGCCTTCATCGGCCGGGGTATTGAGTTTAAAAACTGGCAAGTCATGTTGCAGCTTTATAGAACCTTAGTTAGGCCGCACTTGGAATATAGTGTTCAATTCTGTCCGCCACACTACCAGAAGGATGTGGAGGCTTTGGAGAGGATACCGAAAAGATTTACCAGGATGTTGCCTGGTATGGAGGGCATTAGCTATGAAGAGAGGTTGGAGAAACTTGGTTTGTTCTCACTGGAGCGACGGACATTGAGGGGCGACCTGATAGAAGTCTACAAGATTATGAGGGGCATGGACAGAATGGATAGTCAGAAGCTTTTTCCCAGGCTGGAAGAGTCAATTACTAGGGGGCACAGGTTTAAGGTGTGAGGGGCAAGGTTTAAAGGAGATGTACGAGGCAAGTTTTTTTACACAGAGAGTGGTGGGTGTCTGGAACTCGTTGCCGGGGGAGGTAGTGGAAGCGGATACGGTAGTGACTTCTAAGGGGTGTCTTGACAAATAGGATGGGAATAGAGGGATATGGTCCATGGAAGGGTAGGGGTTTTAGTTAAGTCGGGCAGCATGGTCGGTGCAGGCTTGGAAGGCTGAAGGGCCTGTTCCTGTGGTGTAATTTTCTTTGTTTTTTGACATATATACACACACACATTCTCACTCCAACATATGGACACACACACACTGACATACTGGGGCGGCACGGTGGCAAACACTGCTGCCTCACAGCACCAGGGACCTGGATTCGATTCCTGGTTTGGGTCACTGTCTGTGTGGAGTTTGCACATTCTCCTCATGTCTGCGTGGGTTTCCTCCGGGTGCTCCGGTTTCCTCCCACAGTCTGAACGACCTGCTGGTTAGGGTGCATTGACCCGAACAGGCGCCGTAGTGTGGCGACTAGGGGAATTTCACAGTAACTTCATTGCAGTGTTAATGTAAGCGTTACTTGTGACACTAATAAATAAAATAATAAAAATATACATACACACACACTCATACACTGACGTACAGACACTCATACACACTCACTCACTGTCACACACACACTCACTGTCACACACACACACACACACACACACACACACTCTGTCACACACACACACACACTGACACACACACACATAAGAACATAAGAACATAAGAAATAGGAGCAGGAGTAGGCCATCTAGCCCCTCGAGCCTGCCCCGCCATTCAATAAGATCATGGCTGATCTGAAGTGGATCAGTTCCACTTACCCGCCTGATCCCTATAACCCCTAATTCCCTTACCGATCAGGAATCCATCTATCCGTGATTTAAACATATTCAACGAGGTAGCCTCCACCACTTCAATGGGCAGAGAATCCCACACACTGACACACACACACACTGACACACTCACTCACTGACACAGACACACACACTGACACACACACTCACTGACACACACACACTGACACACACACACACTGACACACACACACACTGACACACTCACTCACTGACACAGACACACACACTGACACACACACTCACTGACATGCACACACTCACTCACTGACACTCACACACACACACATTGATACACGCACCCACACAGAATGGCATATACACATGCACCCACTCATAGACACACACGTGCTCACACACACACACACGTGCTCACACACACCCGTGCTCACACACACACACCTCAGTTTCCTGGCTTGAAGCCACTTCAGCAATCTCACTCAGCACCCTCACACACGTCTGAACTTTCTGACCTTCACTGTTGATACCTGCAGGCTGTGCTGTAATCTGTTACATCACACTCTCAGTAAAAACCGGTTATGAGAAATGGTGTAAAATTTCAGTACAACATTTATCTAAAAAATAGGAACATTCCCGAAGGAAACTGAGGCCTGGCACTTTGGGATCTAGTTACCAGGCAACAACTACCTGGCAGTCTCACTCCTGTTTTAACGGCTAGTTCACTTAAATCTTCGGACAGAAGATATTGACCTGTTACCTAAACATCAAAATTGAAAAATTAGAAAAAGGCACAACAGCCCAGGCAGAATTTTCCCAAAGAATTTCAAAGTGTCGTAACAGTGAGAAACTGGGAATCCTCCGCGCCGGTGTTTTGGATGAGCTTGGCACTGCACCCTTCCAACTCTCTGTCAATTCTTCTAACAGCTGGGAGCTTTGCACCAGTATGGGGAGATTGGGAGGGGATGCGGGTGAAGGGGATGGGGGCGGGGGGGGGGGGGGGGGGGGGGCAGACCCTGAATCCACCGGTGAAACCAACCCCAGAGCGCTCAGGTGCCATTTCACAGGGCCCCATTCCACCTTGATTTGCCAGTTAACCTGGAGACCTCCTTCCTCTCCCCCAGACATCAAACCCACCCCCCCCCCCCGCTACCTCCACACCCCTCTCCCCCATCCAATGGACACTGCCAGGGTGCCAGGTGGGCACTGCCCAGCCATGCCCCGACCACCTGGGGGCTTCAATGGCCTCAGTTCCCCCTGGCATGGTTATGGCCTCCTCCTGCTCCTATCTTCTATGTTTCTTTTGGGGAGAAAGCAGGATTAGGCCATTGAGTTGGACGATCAGCCATGATCGTGATGAATGACGGAGCAGGCTTGAAGGGCCAAATGGCCTCCTCTTGCTCCTATCTCTATGTTTCTATGGTGCTTGGTCTCTGATACTGCAGAGCAGCAGTGATTCTTGCTGGTGCGATCTCTTGCCGGCGAGGCGGGATGCACCTGGGACAGAGGAAGCAGCCGTGTTGGACTCCCTAATGATTTGGAGATCCAGGCAATCTGATGGCAGTGTGCCGGTAAAATGGGGCCGGGCAGATGGCAATCTGATTTGCGGCGGGCGTGAATCGGAGTTTTGGCCTCTCACACTACCTTCCTGGCTCGCCACGCTGATCGGTGGGTGCAGTGAGCTGGTAAGATCGTGTCCCCTCCATGTCCGAATTCAGCATTTGGTTAAGACCATCAGATTTACAACTACCTGGAACTGATGGAATGAGGTCCTGGGTTAGTGACACATTACAATATTAAAATAAAATAATCAAACTAGATAAAAAACACAAGGCAATGTGGAAGATCAGCGCAATTCAACAGTGAAATGGAACCCAAGACAAAAGTCACGCAAAGTGAATTATTAACCTCCATGGAAGTGAGCCCATTGGCAAGAGTTTAGTGAGGAGTTCAGACCAACTAAACAGAATTAATCAGATGGCACTGAGCTACGAGACGGTCCCAGGAAGATTTTCTGCTCCGCATTAATTGTTTAACAACTTGGTGGCTTTCAAAGCCATGTCAGAAGTCACCAAGAGTCCTTTGGGACTGTAGAGGGGCTGATAGAACCGCAGAATCGTGACAGTGCAGAAGGAGGCCATTTGGCCCATCGAGTCTGCACCGACTCTCCGACAGAGCACCTCCATGCATAAATAAAAAGGTTAATTCATCTGTTAAAATAAGAGTGCAGGAATTTGGCACAGGTATGCTCAGGCAGAGTTTGTAGAATAACATAAATGTTCCCCACACATTCCAGCAACACGACTGGATAATCGGATAGCTCTTTCAAAGAGCTGGCACAGGCAAGACGGACCAAAGGGCCTCCTCATGAGCAGTATTATTTTACACTATTTTAATTCTATAAATGTTTGAGGAAAAGAAGAGTTGTTGATTAAAAATTCTACTTCATGTATAATGCTCAAATGAACGTGTGGGTAACACTTACATCAGTCGAGCAGAGGGAGGGATGCCACGTTAAGTCTGGCAAAGCATCAGTGACTGTAACTTCTAAACTAAGAACGGGTCTGACATGGAGAATTGGAGACAGAGTACAGCGTTCTCGATTTTCTGAGATTTGAAATTGACGCACGAGAGGGTGGGAGACACA
The DNA here is from genome assembly GCF_964213995.1 of Mustelus asterias. Classification (NCBI taxonomy): domain Eukaryota; kingdom Metazoa; phylum Chordata; class Chondrichthyes; order Carcharhiniformes; family Triakidae; genus Mustelus; species Mustelus asterias. Next base: position 4,280,492 of record NC_135801.1, on the reverse strand, counting down.
GGAGCATAATGGAAATGTCACTGGACCAGAATCCAGAGGCCCAGGCTAATTCTCTGGGGACATAGGTTCAAATCCCAACAGAACCAGGGCAGCTGGTGGAATTTGAATACAGTTAATAAATCTGAAATCTTAAGTAGTCTCAGTAATGGTGACCATGACAACTATCGTCAACTGTTGTAAAAACCCATCTGGCTCACTGATGTCCTTTAGGGAAGGAAATCTGCCATCCTTACCTGGTCTGGCCTACACGTGACTCCATAGCCACAGGAATGTGGTTAACTTTTAACTGCCCTTCTGACTGAAATGACCGAGCGAGCCTAGCTCTGTTCCAGGGCAACTAGGGATGGGCAATAAATGCTGACCTTGCCAGTGATACCCACAAAGAATAAAAAATGTAGCATTTTATATTTTTAGGCCATAATGGCTTTAATTTAAAAGGTCTTACTCCACAGGAGTAACGTTTCATAGCAACATCTAGATTTTGGTCCAAAGAATAAGGATCTGATTTCCCATTGGTCGTGATACTGGACAAGTGAACTGTTGCAATAAAAAAACAGAAAATGCTAGAAAAACTCAGCAGGTCTGGCAGCATCTGTGGAGAGAGAAACAGAGTTAACGTCTTGAGTCTGTGTGATCCTTCTTCAGAACTGGAAGTGAATTGTTGCATTTCCTTTACTTTTGTTCATCTTCCTACACACGAACGCACAAAGGGACACTTGGCGACACAGTCCATACAAAGCTGCTGAGGGCTAACAGTTTCTTATCCTTCATTTAAGTTAAACTTCATTCCATTTCAAGTGATTTGATAATGTGTAAACACGGGTGTCCTGGGTCTGGTGGAACAGGTGATGCTGTTAAGACCGGAAGCTGGAGAATGGGGAATGAGACAGTCACAGTCGCTGGAGAAACTTTGGCCATGTCTTTTTGTTACCATTTTCACGTCTGGTAAAACACACTTGACTCCTTCACCATGATCGAGCAGACTAGGGGAGTGACCACAAGAACATGTCTTTCCACCCATAAGCACCTCGAGAGATCTTCACGTGTTGTGCATCATGCGTAGGACATTCTTCCCAGGTAGTTGGCAGGCACGTAACCCCTTTTCCCTTTGACTTCAGCCAACCACCAATCTGTGTTGCCACTCAAGTCACTGGGTTTCACTATCTTCACCCGCTCGTACTCCTGGAGACTGAGTTCATGTTTACTCCGCGCTTGGAAAGGATAAACGGCATAAAAGATCTGTGAAAGGTAAAACAGTAAGTTCCATTAAAAATATAAAAAGTTAAAAGTTAAAGTTTATTTATTAGTCACAAGTAAGGCTTACATTAACACTGCAATGAAGTTACTGTGAAATTCCCCTAGTTACCACACTACGGCGCCTGTTCGGATAAATGCGCCCTAACCAGCATGTCTTTCAGACTGTGGGAGGAAACTGGAGCACCCGGAGGAAAACCCACGCAGACTCGGGGAGAATGTGCAAACTCCACACAGACAAATATAACAAGGCACGTTGCTGGTGAAGGTCTGTTGTTTAATTTACTGCTTTGCTTGTACGCACAGGCCGGAACTTTCCGGCTGTTCACTCCGGCAGGTCCTCCTGAACCCGTTGATGATGCGCCCCTGTCGCGGGTTTCCCGGGATGTGAGGTGGAGCCAATGCAAAATCCCAATGACAGCGGCAAGAGCAGAAGATTCCATCCCCAGCCAATCACGCACTGCCTCTCGTGACTGAGAAACGCACTGTGGGGAGACCATAAGAAATAGGAACAGACCATTCGGCCCCTCGAGTCTGCTCCGCCATTCAATAGGATCATGGCTGATCCGACATTCCTCATGTCCACTTTCCTACTCTTGCCCCGTAACCCTTGATTCCCTTCCTGATCAAAAATCTATCTTCGCCTTAAATCTACACAAGGACTCTGTCTCCACAGCTCTCTGTGCCAAGGAGTTCCAAAGATTCACAACCCTCTGAGAGAAGAAATTCCTCCTCATCTCCGTCTTAAATTGTCGCCCCTTTATTCTGAGACTATGTCCTCTGGTCCTAGACTCTCCCATGAGGGGAAACATCCTCTCAGCATTTACCCTGTCAAGCCCCTTAAGAATCCTCTATCTTTCAATGAGATCACCTTCTAAATTCCAATGAGTAGAGTCCCAACCTGTTTAACTTTCCTCATTAGACAATCCCTCCATTCCGGGGATCATCCTAGTGAACCTTCTCTGAACTGCCTCCGATGAAAAATATCTTTCCTTCAACAAGGGGATCAAATCTGCTCACAGTGCTCCAGATGTGGTCTCACCTGTACCTTGTAGAGCTGCAGCGAGACATCCCGTCTCTTATACTCCAACCCCCCTGAAATAAGGGCCAACATTCGATGAGCCTTTCTGATGACCTGCTGCCCCTGCGTGCGAGCTTTCTGTGTTTCCTGCACAAGTCCCCACAAGTCCCTTTGTGTTGCAGTTCTCTGCAGTTTTTCTCCATTTGAATAATTTTGTTCTCCCTTCCAACATGAACAACTTCACACTTTCCCACATTATCCTCCATTTGCCAACTGTTTGCCCACTTAGCCAATCGATATCTCTTTGTAAACTGTTTATATCCCTTTCGCAACTTGCCTTTCCTATTATTGTGTCATCTACAAATTTGAGAGAAACTCACCCATTGAATTTCCCACACAGAAACAGGCCATTCAGCCCAATTGATCCATGCTGGTGTATATACTAACCTTGCCCTTCTCCCAGCCCATCACCATCTCCTTCTATTGCTCTATCCCTCATGTGTTCATTCAACTTCCCCTTAACTACATCGATACTGTTCACCTTGACCACTCCCTATGGGAGCGATTCCCACATTCTCCCACTATTGCGGATAGCGAAGAGCATTGTCGGGCAATACAGCAGGATATAGATAGGCTGGAAAATTGGGCGGAGAGGTGGCAGATGGAATTTAATCCGGATAAATGCGAAGTGATGCATTTTGGAAGAAATAATGTAGGGAGGAGTTATACAATAAATGGCAGAGTCATCAGGAGTATAGAAACACAGAGGTGTGCAAGTCCACAAATCCTTGAAGGTGGCAACACAGGTGGAGAAGGTGGTGAAGAAGGCATATGGTATGCTTGCCTTTATAGGACGGGGTATAGAGTATAAAAGCTGGAGTCTGATGATGCAGCTGTATAGAACGCTGGTTAGGCCACATTTGGAGTACTGCGTCCAGTTCTGGTCGCCGCACTACCAGAAGGACGTGGAGGCATTGGAGAGAGTGCAGAGAAGGTTTACCAGGATGTTGCCTGGTATGGAGGGTCTTAGCTATGAGGAGAGATTGGGTAGACTGGGGTTGTTCTCCTTGGAAAGACGGAGAATGAGGGGAGATCTAAAAGAGGTATACAAGATTATGAAGGGTATAGATAGGGTGAACAGTGGGAAGCTTTTTCCCAGGTCGGAGGTGACGATCACGAGGGGTCACGGGCTCAAGCTGAGAGGGGCGAAGTATAACTCAGACATCAGAGGGACGTTTTTTACACAGAGGGTGGTGGGGGCCTGGAATGCGCTGCCAAGTAGGGTGGTGGAGGCAGGCACGCTGACATCGTTTAAGATTTACCTGGATAGTCACATGAGCAGCCTGGGAATGGAGGGATACAAACGATTGGTCTAGTTGGACCAAGGAGCGGCACAGGCTTGGAGGGCCGAAGGGCCTGTTTCCTGTGCTGTACTGTTCTTTGTTCTTTGTTCTTTGTTCTCCCCACACCCTGTGGGAGCGAGTCCCACATTCTCCTCACTCCCTGTGGGAACGAGTCCCACATTCTCCCCACTCCCTTTGGGAGCGAGTCCCACATTCTCCCCACTCCCTGGGGGAACAAGTCCCACATTCTCCCCACTCCCTGGGGGAACGAGTCCCACATTCTCCCCACTTCCTGTGGGAGCGCGCCCCACATTCTCCCCACTCCCTGGGGGAACGAGTCCCACATTCTCCCCACTTCCTGTGGGAGCGCGCCCCACATTCTCCCCACTCTCTGGGGGAACGAGTCCCACATTCTCCCCACTCCCTGGGGGAACAAGTCCCACATTCTCCCCACTCCCTGGGGGAACGAGTCCCACATTCTCCCTACTTCCTGTGGGAGCGAGTCCCACATTCTCCCTACTTCCTGTGGGAGCGAGTCCCACATTCTCCCTACTTCCTGTGGGAGCGAGTCCCACATTCTCCCTACTTCCTGTGGGAGCGAGTCCCACATTCTCCCTACTTCCTGTGGGAGCGAGTCCCACATTCTCCCTACTTCCTGTGGGAGCGAGTCCCACATTCTCCCTGGGTAAATACATTTAATCTGTATTTGCTTTGGACTGACTTCATTCGTGACTATTTTGTAAGAATATCTTGCTAGTTTTAGACTGCCCCACAAGTGGAAACCTTTTGTCATTTCATGTACCGTCATAATTTTAAAGCCGTTACCAAGTTACTCCATCAGCAGTGCAAAGAGCCCTGCCTGGTTAATCTTTCCTGATTGTTAAAACCCCGAGATCCCAGAAGATAAAGATCAGTGTCTGAATCTTTACAACAACCAATTACTCCCTTCCTAATTGAGTTTGGATTAGCTTGAAATATTAAATTAAAATCATGTGACATTGCAACATTTATAGGTTTCCAGTAATAATCTAATTTGCTGTATTTTGATGTGGAGATGCCGGCGTTGGACTGGGATGGGCACAGTAAGAAGTCTCACAACACCAGGTTAAAGTCCAACAGGTTTATTTGGTAGCCCGAGCTTTCGGAGCACTGCGCCTTCATCAGGTGAGTGGGAGTTGGGTTCACAAACAGGGCATATACAGACACAGACACAATTACAAGATAATGGTTGGAATGTGAGTCTGAACAGGTAATCAAGTCTTTACAGGTGCAGACAATGCGAGTGGAGAGAGGGTTAAGCAAAGGTTAAAGAGATGTGTATTGTCTCCAGCCAGGACAGTTAGTGAGATTTTGCAAACCCAGGCAAATCGTGGGGGTTACAGATAGTGTGACATGAACCCAAGATCCCGGTTGAGGCCATCCTCATGTGTGCGGAACTTGACTATCAGTTTCTGCTCAGCAATTCTGCCGTGTGTCGTGTGTCGTGAAGGCCGCCTTGGAGAACGCTTACCCGAAGATCAGAGGCTGAATGCCCTTGACTACTGATGCGTTCCCCGACAGGAAGGGAACACTCCTGCCTGGTGATTGGCTTGAGACAATTCACACCTCTTTAACCTGTGAGCAGTGCTCCGAAAGCTCATGCTACCAAATAAACCTGCTGGACTTTAACCTGGTGTTGTGAGACTTCTTACTGTTGCTGTATTTTGTTAACTTTAAATAGAATCATTGCTGAAATAGTTCTGATAGGTTAAATAAGGAGAAATTGTTTCCAAACACAGAAGGCTGGGTAGCCGGAGAACACATAGCTAAAGTGGGGAGTTGAGACCATAAGATATAGGAGCAGAATTAGGCCACTCGGCCCATCGAGTCTGCTCTGTCATTCAATCATGGCTGATATTTTTCTCATCGCCATTTTCCTGCCTTTTCCCCATAACCCCTGATCCCCTTATTAATCAAGAACCTATCTATCTCTGTCTTAAAGACATTCAATGACCTGGCCTCCACAGCCTTCTGTGGCAAAGAGTTCCACAGATTCACCACTCTCTGGCTGAAGAAATTCCTCCTCATCTCTGTTTTAAAGGATCGTCCCTTTAGCCTGAGGTTGTGCCCTCTGGTTCTAGTTTTTCCTACTAGTGGAAACATCCTCTCCACGTTCACTCTGTCCAGGCCTCACAGTATCCTGTAAGTTTCAATAAGATCCCCCCTCATCCTTCTAAACTCCATCGAGTACAGACCCAGAGTCCTCAACCATTCCTCATATGACAAGCTCTTCATTCCAGGGATCATTCTTGTGAACCTCCTCTGGACCCTTTCCAAGGCCAGCACATCCTTCCTTAGATACGGGGCCCAAAGCTGCTCACAATACTCCAAATGGGGTCTGACCAGAGCCTTATACAGCCTCAGAAATACATCCCTGCTCTTGCATTCTAGATCTCTCGACATGAATGCTAACAATGCATTTGCCTTCATAATGTGAGTTAGACTGTGGAACGCAGAGAGTGGTGGAGGCAGATTTAATAGTGGTCCTGACTAAGTGCCTGCACTGGTGGGAAAACAAGAATGTTTCCCGTTGGCGCTGAGAGTGCCTGTCGAGTAGAATTCACCCACCTGAAAGATGAGCACCGCGCCAGCCAGTGTAACCGGGCGCCATTTCTAAAGAGTGGCTCAATCTCTGCGCTCAGGGACAGCAACCACCCCCCCCCCCCCCCCCCCCCGCCTCCCCCGAGCAGGGAGCACCACCAACCCCGCACCAAAGGCAGGCACCCTACCCCCAGCACCCACAAATAAAGGGTGACCGTTCCACCCACTCCCACACCACACAGCCATGAGGGTGTCCAGGCCTGACCCCCCCACCACCTCAGAACCTCCAGTCAGCCATTCTCCCCTCCCTCAGACTCCCCTGACTCAGCTCCCCTTTGGATCACATGCCTTGGCAGTAGTGGGGGGGGGGGGGTGGCGCCAGGGTGCTGAGTGGGGGATTGGGTCACCCTGATGCCTGCATGGGTGTGCGTGTGCGTGCGTGTGCATGTGTGTGCGCGCATGCATGTGCGTGCGTGTGTGTGCGTGTGCACGTGTGCATATGTGTGTGTGTGCGCGTGCCTGTGTGCACGTGTTGAGGGAGTGGGGAAGATGCCCTCTTTTCTAAGGAGTTGGGTGGTGCTCCCCTGACCGTTGGGGCCCAGCATGCCATGTCTCTGTTTGCGGGTAGCAGTGATAATGTCCGCCCGGTGCCACTGCCGCTGGCAGCCGGAGTGAATGGCGGGAGGCTGGGTGAATTTGCTATCAGACTCGCCAATGACATTCAAGTTAGTGGGGTTGCATTATAATCGGATCGCCTCCCGCTCTGGATGGGAACCTGAGCACGGCCGGCGGGACAGGCCGGGTGAATTCTGAGAGCCCTCAGAGTTTTGGCCGTGCCCCATTCACTGGGGCATCGGAATTCCACCGGGCATCTAAAGGGATTGGATAAATAGTGAACAGTTGGCAGTGCCATAGGGAGAGAGTGGGTCTAAATCGATGGCTTTAAAACACCTGGCACATGTATGATGGGCTGAATGGTCTCCTCCTGCGCTGTATCATTTCGATCATCTCAGATTCTAGGAGCAGGAGAAGACCTTCCAGCCCCTCGAGCCTGTTCTGCCATTTAATCAGATCATGGCTGATTCAGCTTAACTTTTTAAAAATTTATTTGTGGGACATGGGCGTCGCTGGCTGGGCCAGCATTTATTGCCCATCCCTAGTTACCCTTGAACTGTGTGGCTTGCTGGGCCATTTCAGAGGTAAGTTGAGAGTCAACCCCATTGCTGTGGCTCTGGAGTCACATGTCGGCCAGACCGGGTAAGGAAGGCAGATTTCCTTCCCTAAAGGACATTAGTGAACCAGATGGGTTTTTCCGACAATCAACAATGGTTTCATGGCCATCAGTAGATCCTTAATTCCAGCTATTTTTTTATTGAATTCAAATTCCATCATCTGCCGTGGCGGGATTCGAACCCGGGTCCCCAGAACATGAGCTGAGTTTCTGGATTAATAGTCTAGCGATAATACCACCAGGCCATCACCTCCCCATCTCCATCTATAAGCCTTGGTTGTGTCCCCATTAATTCTCACTAACAACAATCTATCAATCTCAGCTCCCCAGATTTCTGGCGGGGAAAATGTCAGATTTCCACACTCCCCTTGGTGTGAGGAAGTGCTTCTTGATGTCACAGCTGAGCGACCTGGCTCGAAGTTTAAGGTTCCTCCCCTTTGGTTTGAGCTTCCCCCATCAGAGGAAAGAGTTTCCCTCTATCCCACCCCAGCAAATCTTTTCACCAGCTTAAATGCTTTGATTAGAATATCTATCCATTAATCTCCTATTTCATTAGGAAACCACAGAGAACACTGGAACACTGAACATTCATAACTCGAGGCTCCATCAAAAACTGATGAATCATAATCAAATTTATGCTGAATCATTTAACGAGCTTCTCTGGAAAGATGAAGACAGTTTACTAACGCACATTAGCTGCTGTCGAAATCGTACACATGGGAATCTCACCCAGCCACGAATGTAGACGGGATCTTCGGGTGAGGTTCTCGACAACTGTATTTATTTGAAGGAGTCAATACGCAATTAAACCAAGTTCTGAGGAGTGATGGGAGAGGGAAGTGGGCTGGTCACAGTTAGGCAGACTCAGGAAGAGCCGATGTAAGAGTGAGCTGTAACAAGGAGTGAGAACTCACTCACAGAGCCGGATTTTCCCACCTCCACCCCAGTAGCCATCGTTGCGGACAGGACAGGAGAATTCAGAGAGCCGCTCTGATTTTTAGTGGCTCTTCAGATTTCCTTGTCCCACCTGTGACGATGCCATTGGCATCAGGGCTGGAAAACTGATGCGCGACAATCAAGCACGAGGTACAAGGCTTCAGCGATTGAAGGCTTTTATTGACAAACAATGGAACTATCTAACACGAGTACACCAATCCAGACTGGAGGGGTCCCGCCTGAGCAGAGGGTCTTATACCTCTCCCCAGGAGGCGGGGCCCGACCGGGATGTGCCATAACAACATTCACCACAGGTATATTAATCCCACAGTGGCAACACCCTAACCCAACAGTAACATTGGAATAACCCCACAGTGGTAACCAACGATGGTTCACCACATTCACCCCTCCTTTAAAAACAAAGGCCGGCGGGGTGCGAAAACAGGTCACATATATACAAAATTCACAAGTCCAGACGGTCTGGAGGACCGCACCGTCGCTGTGATCTCCTCAACACCGGTTGCGACACCGGAGCAGGTGCTTGCGGTGGCGTTCTCTCCAAAACAACGTCCGGCTGTCCCCTCGAGGACTCCCGGGCCGGTTGACCCTGGTGAGGCGATGGTGCAGGGGATCCTGGAACCTTCTGTGGTGGCGCCGATCTCCGAGTCTCAGGCAAGCTGTACATGGGAGTATAACTGTTATGCACTGGTCCCGGTGCTGACCGCGCCACGTCTGGGGAAGAAAGAAGTGAAAGGGGGTTCGTGACAGGGGGTATAGGAGCGACAGGAGTTGCTACGTCCCCTGCGGGCGCCAGGTCTCTAATGGAGACAGTGTCCTCTCGCCCGTCAGGATATGCCACATAGGCATACTGAGGGTTGGCGTGGAGGAGTTGGACCGGTTCGACCAAGGGGTCGGACTTGCGGGCCCTCACATGTCGCCGCAGAAGGACGGGTCCTGGGTACGTCAACCAGGCTGGTAAGGAGATCCCCGAGGACGACTTCCGAGGGAATGAGAACATCCTCTCGTGGGGAGTAGCATTGGTTGCCGTACACAGGAGGGAGCGAATGGAATGAAGCGCATTTGGAAGGACCTCCTGCCAACGGGAGACTGGAAGGCCCCTGGACTTCAGCGCCAATAGGACAGCCTTCCAGACTGTAGCATTCTCTCTCTCCACCTGTCCGTTGCCCCTAGGGTTGTAGCTCGTGGTTCTACTAGAGGCAATCCCGTATGAGAGCAGGAATTGCCTCAAGTCGTTACTCATGAACGACGAGCCCCTGTCGCTATGTATGTAGCAGGGGTACCCGAACAGGGTAAAAAGATCACTGAATGCCTTAATTACCGTGGCAGTCGTCGTGTCCGCACAGGGGACAACAAACGGGAACCGGGAGTATTCATCTATGATATTGAGAAAATAGACATTCCGGTCCGTTGAGGGAAGGGGGCCCTTAAAATCCACACTCAGCCTCTCGAAGGGGCGAGTGGCCTTGACCAATTGTGCCCGGTCCGGTCGATAAAAGTGCGGTTTGCATTCCGCGCAAATCCGACAGCTTCTCGTTACTGACCTGACATCCTCCACCGAGTAGGGCAGGTTGCGGGCTTTTATGAAGTGGTAGAGTCGAGTGACTCCAGGATGGCACAGGTCATTGTGGAGGGCCTTCAAGCGGTCCTCCTGCATGATAGCGCATGTTCCGCGCGAGAGGGCATCCGAGGGCTCATTGAGCTTCCCTGGACGATACATAATATCGTAATTATAGGTGGAGAGCTCAATTCTCCACCGCAAGATCTTATCATTCTTGATCTTGCCCCTCTGCGTATTACTGAACATAAACGCCACGGATCGTTGATCCGTGATCAGGGTGAACCGCCTCCCCGCCAGGTAATGGCGCCAGTGTCTGACGGCCTCCACAATGGCCTGAGCCTCCTTCTCCACCGCTGAATGCCGAATTTCGGGACCTTGAAGGGTGTGGGAAAAAAACGCGACGGGCCTGCCTGCCTGGTTTAGTGTGGCGGCCAGGGCGAAATCCGATGCATCACTTTCCACCTGAAAAGGGCTGGATTCATCCACCGCGTGCATCGTGGCTTTCGCAATGTCGCTTTTCAAAGCCTTGAAGGCCAATTGGGCCTCCGGCGTGAGTGGGACTTGATGAGCAGACGGGCTTTGTCCGCGTAGTTGGGGACCCACTGCGCATAATAAGAAAAGAAGCCGAGGCATCTCCTCAGTGCTTTTGTGCTAGCGGGCAAGGGAAGTTCAGTAAGGGGGCGCATACGGTCTGTATCAGGGCCGATGACCCCGTTTTCCACCACGTATCCAAGGATAGCTAACCTGCGCGTACAGAATACACACTTCTCCCTGTTATAGGTCAGATTCAGGCGAGATGCAGTGCGCAGAAAGTTTTGGAGATTCGTGTCATGGTCCTGCTGGTCATGGCCGCAGATGGTGACGTTATCCAGGTACGGGAAGGTAGCCCGCAACCCGTTCTGGTCCACCATTCGGTCCATAGCACGCTGGAAGACCGAGACCCCATTGGTGACACCAAATGGAACCCTAAGAAACTGGTATAGACGACCATCCGCCTCAAAAGCCGTGTATTGTCGGTCCTCTGGGCGGATGGGGAGTTGGTGGTAGGCAGACTTAAGGTCTATGGTGGAGAACACCCGGTACTGCGCAATCTGATTGACCATATCAGATATGCGCGGGAGAGGATACGCATCCAGCTGCGTATAACGGTTAATGGTCTGACTGTAGTCGATGACCATCCGGGGCTTGTTCCCGCTTTTAACCACCACGACCTGCGCTCTCCACGGACTAGCACTTGGCTGTATGATCCCTTCTTTGAGGAGCCGCTGAACCTCAGATCTGATAAAGATCCGGTCTTCAGCGCTGTAACGCCTACTTTTAGTAGCGATGGGCTTGCAGCCTGGTACCAGATTCTTAAATAAAGAAGGTGTGGTGATCTTCAGTGTGGAAAGATTGCATGCGGGGCGCTTTGGGCAATTTGGAGGCTGCGGCTGATCCCCTACTGCCAGTGAAGGGAGTGGCCCACCGTACTGTAGGATCACACTCTTCATGTGGACCATAAAGTTTAGTCCGAGGAGAATTGGCGCGCAAAGGTGCGGTAACACAAGGAGCCTGTATCGCTCGTAAATTGTGCCCTGCACCTCTAGGGTTACCATACAACGTCCTTGGATCGGTACAGACCGGGACCGTGATGCCATAGAAATTGTCTGTTTGGCAGGTAGAACCCGGAGTCCACACCTTTTCGCAGTGTCAGGGTGAATAAAACTCTCGGTGCTCCCACTGTCAAACAGACAATACACAGTACGACCATTTACCTTGATGTTCATCATCGAACTGTCAAGCCTGTGATGCTTTGTCTGGTCCAGAGAGATCGACGCCACCGTTGGCCCCCGGGCGTCACTGCATGCAGCCGAGGTTGATACTGAGGACCCCTGCTGGTCGCTCCTGGTCGTCGTCAACCATGATGGCCGCCCCCATGAATCGCACGTGGGTGAGGGCACCAAGCGTAGCGACTCCTGGTGGTCATCCTCCTCCTCCGCCAGCCACAATGGCGCCGTCCTGGATTCGCACGTGGTCGGGCCTCGCGGGTACTGCGACGTCGAAGGAGATTGTCTCCTCTCTGGAGCGTCACAGGCTGCACTGCCGTTCTTGGGCTTCGACCTGCAAACTTTAGCATAGTGCCCCTTTTTACCGCACTGACTGCAGATCGCCGTTTTTGCTGGACACTGTTGCCGTGGATGCTTGGCCCCGCCGCAAAAATAGCACCGCTGGCCGCCTGGAGCTGCCGCCGCCGTCGGGTCGATATGGGAGCGCGGGCCCGTGGGGCGAGGAGGGATTTGTGCTTGCTCCTGCCACGTTGTCTCCGCGTGGTCTTCGGGGTACAGAGCCAAGCTTTTCGACGCTGCCTCCAGCATCTCAGCCATCTCCATCGCTTGGGTCAGGTTGAGGTTCCCTTTCTCCAATAGCTTAAGCCGGATGTACGAGGACCCTAACCCTGCTACGAACGCATCTCGGGCGAGGTCGTACATATATTGCTCAGCCGACACATCTTTGCAGTCGCAGCCCCTGGCAAGCTGCAAGAGCTCATTGGCGTAATCCTCCATGGTTTCGCCCGACTGCCGACGTCATGTAGCGAGGAGGTAACGAGCATGAATCTCGTTGGGTGGTCTCGTGTATAGTTTCTTCAAGAGCTCGATGGCCCTCGGGTAAGTGGTGGCCGCACGAATCGCAAGATAGACCGTGTCGCTTACCCTCGCGTGGAGGACCTGGAGTTTGTCGTCGTCCGTAGTAACTGCTGCAGAGGCTGCCAGGTAGTCCTCGAAACACTTCAACCAGTGGTCGAAGGTGTTAGAGGCACCGACCGCACGTGGGTCCAGCGTCAGACGCTCTGGTTTCAGCATTTGCTCCATACTCTCTTTACTGTCGAGAGTTTTGTGTTTGTCAATAAAATTGATGCGCGACAATCAAGCACGAGGTACAAGGCTTCAGCGATTGAAGGCTTTTATTGACAAACAATGGAACTATCTAACACGAGTACACCATTCCAGACTGGAGGGGTCCCGCCTGAGCAGAGGGTCTTATACCTCTCCCAGGAGGCGGGACCCGACCGGGATGTGCCATAACAACATCCACCACAGGTATATTAATCCCACAGTGTAAACACCCGAACCCAACAACATTATAACAACCCCCACAGTGGCAACACCCTAACCCAACAGTAACATTGGAATAACCCACAGTGGTAACCAACGATGGTTCACCACAAAAACCTTGACCACGTAACTGTCCGCTGCACATCATTGCCATTATTATACACGACTTTCTTCATTTTTAACAGCAGTCCCTGGTTTCTGGTCATGTCTACTGCAGGGAAACTGATGCAGACTTTGGGCTGAGCTGCCAACATTCCCTGGATTTGCTGGGTGTCACCAGCAATTTCCCAGCCCGTGGGTTCCTGGGGCTTTTACTGAGGTCATGTTTGGATTTTAGTTTTAGTTTTCCTGGTGCGAAGGATATTTGTCTTGTGGGCAGTGATCCTAGAATCACAGAATCCCTACAGTGCAGAAGGAGGCCATTCGGCCCATCGAATCTGCACTGACAACAATCCCACCCAGGCCCTATCCCTGTAACCCCACGTATTTACCCCCGCTAATCCCTCTAATCTACTCATCCCAAGACTCTAAGGGGCAATTTATCACGGTCAATCCACCTAACCCGCACATCTCTGGAGTGTGGGAGGAAACCGGAGCACCCGGAGGAAACCCACGCAGACACGGGGAGAACGTGCAGACTCCACACAGACAGTGACCTGAGGCAGTGATGTGTTGCCCCTGTTTTAGGCACGAATCATTCTCTTCTTGAACATTTGTGGCCCATATTACGATCTCACATTTAGCTGTGACACCCGGATTTTGCCCGTCCCGGTTTTAAATTCTCAAAACAACACAGGCAAAGAATTCCTTTGAAACCCCCGGAAATTGCAACGGGCAACTTGCACAAACTTTCTGGCATCTCCTCCATCTGCTTAGCACCTAGACACTTGATTTCTCATCTTATCAAAACGACAGCGTTTCTCACAACATGATTCGATTTATTTATTATTGTCACATGTATTGGGATACAGTGAAAACATAGCACTCCCTCAGAATCTCACTGAATGGCTCAACTATATCTATGTCCTGTGGGCTCCTGAAGCATGACTCTGTGCTACCAGTAAATCAATATCTGCTCCAGCGATATTGGAAATGGGCACTGTCCACTGAATTTAATTCCGCACGGCGATTTGCGATCTTTGTGACCTCTCCGACGGGCAGGATGTTTTAGTTGGTGGGGGTTCCGTGCTCTGCAACCTGACGGGTCAGTGGGGAACGCATCATAGAATCCCTACAGTACGGAAGGAGGCCATTCAGCCCATTGAGTCTGTACCGACTGCAATTCCATCCAGTCCCTATTCCAATAACCCTCATTTGCCCTGTTAATCCACCTGACACTAGGGTCAATTTATCACGGCCAATTCACCTAATCTGCACATCCTTCGGACTGTGGGAGGAAACCGGAGCACCCAGAGGAAACCCGCGCAGACACGGGGAGAACGTGCAGACGTCACGCAGACGGTGACCCAAGGCTGGAATTGAACCCAGGTCCCTGGAGCTGTGAGGCAGCAGTGCTAACCACTGTGCCACCGTGCTGCCCGTGCATCCCCAAGTTGGGCAGTAATTGGTCTAGGATCAGACTTACAACCCCTGCCCCATCATCTCAGGAAGAAGTGCGGCTTTAGGGAGCTGCCAGCCAATCGGATTGGAGTCCCAGCAGCACCGGGTTTGATTAGTGGCCTCTGCTCAGAGGAGGGACCCGCCCCCACCTTTCCCAACACCACTTCACCCCGTAAAAGATGCTGGCTACCCAGCTGGCATGGGCCTCCTCCTGGCATGGGCCAATTAGCAGTGGGGGTGGGGTGAGGCCATTAATAGGTCACCAAAAGGCTTCAGTTGGTCCAAGGGTGAGGAGCGGCCCAAAGCTTCCACCGTCTCCTGTAAAATGGGGGCCCGGTTAAGGCGGCAGCTCAGCAATGCACAGGCCCCAGGCTGCAATTGTACAAACCATCACTCAAACCAGCCTCCCATCCATTAGCCCTGTCTACACTTCCCACTGCCTCGGGGAAAAGCAGCCAGCATAATTAAGGACCCCACGCACCCCGGACATTCTCTCTTCCACCTTCTTCTGACAGGAAAAAGTTACAAAAGTCTGAGGTCACGTACCAACCGACTCAAGAACAGCTTCTTCCCTGCTGCTGTCAGTCTTTTGAATGGAACTACCTCGCATTAAGTTGATCTTTCTCTACACCCTAGCTATGACTGTAACACTACATTCTGCACTCTCTCCTTTCCTTCTCTATGAACGGTATGCTTTGTCTGTATAGTGCGCAAGAAACAATACTTTTCACTGTATGTTAATACATGTGACAATAATAAATCAAATCAAATCAAACAAGACCCCGCTTTCAAACATCAGCACCCGATTGTAAAACATCACCCTGCGAGCCAGAAATCCACATGAAACCTTAGAAAATGTTTCAGGGAACAACGTTGACATCAAGTTTCAGTCTGTGGTCAGTAAGGGGTTGAAGGATGTGTAAGCCTATAGTTTGGACCGCCTCGCAGCTTTTAAACAGCTGACCCACTTTACCTGTTGCTCTCCCAGGTCACTGGAACTGTCATTGTTTCCGTTGACTGATGTTGTCTCCGGGGTACAAGGACTCGCTTCCTGAGAATCGTTTAGCGGGCTGTCACTGTCGCTGGTGTTAAAGCACAAACTCCTCGTGTGGCTGGTGTCTCCGCAGTGCGAAGGCACAAACAAACTAATGTCATCAAAATCTCCATCAGTCACCGACCCATCCGTGGACACTCCGTTCTGCCCGGTCGAGGGGTTGTATGGTTTCAGAAATGATGAATACACGTAACCTTGCGCCACTGCATGGAATCAAAAGCAGTCACAATTTGATATCACAACCCATTTCCCAAAACTTTTATCAGATCACATCGAACGGGATACATCCAGCAAAGCTCATAATTGATTCAAACCATATTGTTATTATCCATTATCTATCATACCATCATCATTTGGAGTCCTCGTGCATCAGTCGCTGGATGTAAGCGTGCGGGTACAGCAGGCAGTAAAGAAGGCAAATGGTATGTTGGCCTTCATAGCGAGAGGGTATGAGTATAGAGATTTGTTTTGCTGCAATTGTTGGTGAGGCCACACCTGGAGTATTGTGTGCAGTTTTGGTCTCCTTATCTGAGGAACAATGACCTTGCTGTAGAGGGAGTGCAGCGAAGGTTTACTAGGCTGATTGCTGGGATATGAGGAGAGACTAAGTTGGTTAGGGTTATATCCACTGGAGTTTAGAAGAGTGAGAGGGGATCTCATAGAAACTTACAAAATTCTAACAGGGTTAGACAGGGTAGATTCAGAAAGAATGTTCCCGATGGTGGGGGAGTCCAGAACTAGGGGTCACAGTTTGAGGATGAGGGGTAAACCTTTTAGAACTGAGGTGAGGAGAAATTTCTTCACCCAGAGGGTGGTGAATGTGTGGAATCCACTCCCACAGAAAGTAGCTGAGGCTAAAACATTACTGGAAGGAATTAGATATAGCTCTTGGGGGCTAAAGGGATCAAGGGATTTGGGGGGGAAGGGGGGATCAGATGTTGAATTTGATGATCAGCCATGATCAAGGTGAATGGCGGAGCAGGCTCGAAGGGCCGAATGGCCTCCTCCTGCTTCTAGTTTCTATGTTTCTATTTGTAATCTCAGTTACGGCTGTGGGGAGGGCGGATTTTCTCTGTTTCGATAGGAAAAGCCGGAGACAAGGCGAATGCAGATCTTGTTCCCAATTCACTGCCACTCGCTTTGGTAACTCCTGACTCTCCCTCCCAATGTCTGCGATTCCTTGTTGGAAGTCGCAGTGCCAGGTTTTTCCCCCCGTGTGTGAGCTATCTTGTGTGAGACGTTGCAGCTGTGAAATTGAGCCCAGTTTTTCCTATCTCACGTTAATGAGGAACCAGGAAATGAGTTAATTTAATCCAATCTCAGTAAATCTGATCAAACCAGCCAGAGAATCTGATCCAGTATTTCTGATAGCGCCGTATACACTCGCAGAATGATCCAAAGCAACATAGAATCATAGAAACCCTACAGTACAGAAAGAGGCCATTCGGCCCATCGAGTCTGCACCGACCACAATCCCACCTCGGCCCTATCCCCATATCCCTACATATTTACCCACTAATCCCTCTAACCTACACATCTCAGGACACTAAGGGGCAATTTTAGCATGGCCAATCAACCTAACCCGCACATCTTTGGACTGTGGGAGGAAACCGGAGCACCCGGAGGAAACCCACGCAGACACGAGGAGAATGTGCAAACTCCACACAGACAGTGACCCAAGCCGGGAATCGAACCCAGGTCCCTGGAGCTGTGAAGCAGCAGTGCTAACCACCGTGCCGCCAACATCTAGCCAATTAAATACTTTGGAAATGAGGTCAGGGCAAGGGCATTGAGCAGACAATGTTTGCGATGTTAGTTGAAGGTGAATAATTCCCTTGGATTGGCGCGGGGAGGAAGGGGGGGCGGGTAGTCACCAGGGGGACAGGGGGTGGGGGTAGTCCCCAGGGGGCAGGGGATAGTCCTCCGGGGGGGGTGTCCAGTGGGTAGGGGTAGTCCCGTGCTCTCTTTCGAAATATTGCCTTAGATTCTTTTACTTCCAACCAAGAGGACAGACAGGAGGCCGGAACTTTCCGGCAGTTCAAGCCGGTGGAATTTTCCAGTCCCACCTGCCGTGCACCCCCTCCCCCGCCCACCATGTGTTTCCCGGCACCGAGGGGTGCATTTTACAGGAAACCCTGTTGACGGGGCCGGAAGACCAGCCAATGGCCTCCATGAAAAAATGCGGTGCGTTGTGTGGAAAATCCCACCCAGAGGGTCGCAGTTTTTAAATGTCTTATCTGGAAAGCAGCAGCTCTGACAATGCAGCACTCCCTCAGCATGGCACCGGAACGGGGCTGAAAACCTTGATCTTCTGACTTGGAGGTGACAGAGCTGCATGCGGCGGAGCCGCGGCTGCTACCTGTCCAATATAGAACCCTCAGTTCACTCTTCCATTTCCATTCTTTCAAACCCCAGCACAATAACGCTTTGGTTTGAGGTTTGACTCAGTCAAGATCGATTTTCACCTCAGCATCACGGAATGTGTAACGCTCACTCCAACATATTCAACTTAAAATTACTCTTCAATAAAGGTCAAAATTTCCGATAGAACAATCCCAAAGGAATGGGCTTGTGGGGGGCGAGGGGGTGGGGGGGGTGGAGGGGGGTTTGTTTTGGCTCATCTAAATCTCTAATTCTAGGTGAGCAACAGACTAAATCAGCGAGAACATGGACAGAATTCAGCTCAGTCTGCGGTGATGGGCTCCGTGGACACTTACTTCCTGTGTTAACCAGCCACCGGTTCACACTCCCCAGAGGATCCTGCTTCTCCAGAACGGCCACAATTTCACCCTCGTGAAGAGATGCGTCTAAATCCTGGGCGGCGTTGAAGTTCCGCTTTGCTTGAAAGAGTTTGTCCGGGCTGTGTGTCGCCAGGAGCTTAGCCCTGTCGTCTCCAGTCTGATGGGGTACTTCAGGCTTGAGGGCAACAGAAACACAACAAGTACCAGTAAATACCCCACAACAAACTCACAGCATCCTTTCGATACACCTCCATGTATCAAAGACAACGACATCTTCATGTTGCATCTCTGACTGAATTTGTGTGGTTAGGCCACAACTGGCCACCACACTTCAGGAAGGATGTGAGGGATCGCGAGAGGGTGCAAAGGGAGATTTCCCAGAATGATTCCAAGGATGAGAGGATTTTAGTTACAAGGTTAGGTTGGAGAAGCGGAGATTGTTTTTCTTGGAGCGACTGAGGGGAGATTGGATAACGATGTACAAGATTATGACAGGCTTAAATAGGGGAGACAAAGGAAAGGCCTTGAAGGGGGTCCAAAGGAGTTTCACAAGAATGAAGTGTTTGTCATATGAGGAGTGGTTGAAGAGTCTGGGTTTACACTCGATGGAGTTTAGAAGGATGAGGGGGGATTTAAATGAAACTTATAGGATACTGCGAGGCCTGGATAGAGGGGACATGGAGAGGATGTTTCCTCTAGCGGGAGAGACTAGAACTCGAGGACACAACCTCAGAGTGAAGGGATGCTCCTCTAAAACAGAGATGAGGAAAAGTTTCTACAGCCAGAGGGCGGTGAGTCTGTGGAACTCATTGCCACAGAGTGGAGGCCAGGTCATTGAATGTCTTTAAGGCAGAGATAGATAGATTCTTGATCAATAAGGGGATCAAGGGTCACAGCGAGAAGGCAGGAGAATGGGGATGAGAATCATATCAACCATGATTGAATGACGGAGCAGACTCAATGGGCCGAGTGGCCTAATTCTGTTCCTATATCTTATGGTCTTTATGGAAATCTGTCCTTTTAGCTGATGGTAGATAGACCAGGAGACACAGAGTGACGGTTTTTGTTACTTAAGGAAAGCGGCTGGGTGAATTTGAGGGGTTTTACTTGATGGGCCAAATGGCCTCCCTCTGTGCAGTAATGACTTAATGGGGTGAATGTTAGTGTACTGCCCACCATGGGACTCGGAGCGGGCAAGGGGCGGATGATGGAAAGGTGTGTTGACATTGGGCGGGATTATCCAGTTTCGGGGTGAGTGCGCCCTATGACTCTACAAGTTAGTAGGCAGTGGTTTTAATAACAGGAAGTGGTGTAAATACCAGCTCATTCACGGACAATAAAAAATATTGTAAATTCCTACATTGAAAATTGAAGACTCAAGCCAGTTACATGACTAAAGAACAATGTAATTAATTTTGAATCAGTAAGGGAATCAGGGTTATAGGGATAAAGCGGGAAGTGGAGCTGAGGATTATCGTAATAGATCAATTATAATCTCATTGAATGGCGGAGCAGGCTCGATGGGCTGAATGGCCTACCTCTGCTCCCACATCTTTTGGTCTTAGTTGGAAACAGAAAGATTAAAACGATACTGGGATAAATGGCCATTTAATTGGTCCCCAGGCCAATGGTTTATGGAAATGAATGATCTAAACTGGTTTCAAAAAGCAATGTGGAAAAGAGATTCCGTTATGAATTTGCAGGAGAGTGACGGAACGAAGCTTCAAGCTCTATTACTCATTATCTGTTCACATTGTTCCTTTTTAAACAGAGAAAATCAAGTGAAGTACAAAGGCCCCCAGCACAGGGGGACATTGCGGAAACTGTAGAAAGCAGGAGAATGATGAGATAGAGAGTTGAATCGAGAGGTACTGGTTAATGAACTACCCCAATCAATCAACAAGTTGATGAAGTGGGTAGATGAGCATTGCAGAGCACAAAGTTCACGGATTTGATTCCCAGCCAAGGTGACAGTTTGTCTTCTTGGTTGTGAATGTAGCCCAGTCCATCGTGCAAACCAACCTCCCGTCCATTGACTCTGTCTACACTTCCCGCTGCCTCGGGAGAAGCAGCCAGCATAATCAAGGACCGCACGCATCCTGGACATTCTCTCTTCCACCTTCTTCCATCGGGAAAAAGGTACAAAAGTCTGAGGTCATGTACCAATCAACTCAAGAACAGTTTCTTCCCTGCTGCTGTCAGACTTTTGAATGGAAATATCTTATATTAAGCTGATCTTTCTCTGCACCCTAGCTGTGACTGTAACACTACATTCTGCACTCTCTCCTTTCCTTCTCTATGAACGGTATGCTTTGTCTGTATAGTGCGCAAGAAACAATACTTTTCACTGTATCCCAATACATGTGACAATAATAAATCAAATCCAATCACAGTCTCAGTGATAGAATTATATAGATTTACAACACAAGACTAGGCCATTCAGCCCAAATTGTGATGATGTTCCAAAAGAGCCATCTCCCATCTCACCCTGTAACCTTCCAATCTCACCCTATGGCAGTGGTGGGCAACCTGCGGTCTGGGGGTCACATGTGGCCCATCTGGGTTCCGAGTGCAACCCCATGAGACATTGTGTTGACTGTTGCCCACTCAGAGGGGTGCTGCCTTCCGCTGCTTTCCACCCACATCCTTCTTTTTCCCTACTGGTCTGACTGAAGTGATTCACATGTAAAGCAAGGGTGAGTGAAGTGAGGTGGGTGCTGATTGCTCACAACATTGACTGTGAGAGCCGTGCGCTCCCTCTGTGTCCAAAGTGTAAGTGTTTCTTGTGTTTTTACCATTTGAAGTTGATGACAGCTCTATTAATATATAAATGATGAAGCATTTTCTATAACTCGATATGGAATATTCGGCGTGTATTAAATGTATTTAATCTTATTCACAGGGTCATGGTCAGTGAACAAGCCCGATTTCAATCTTGTGGCCCACTGAGATGGAGGAGAGCCACTCACACGGCCCACTCACTAGCCCAGGTTGCCCATCACTGTAATGGCTGTAAATTGGGAGAGGGGAGTGTGCAGCGGGACCTGGGTGTCCTTGTGCACCAGTCACTGAAGGTAAGCATGCAGGTGCAGCAGGCAGTAAAGAAGGCAAATGGTATGTTGGCCTTCATTGCGAGAGGTTTTGAGTACAGGAGCAGGGATGTGTTGCTGCAATTATATAGGGCCTTGGTGAGGCCACACCGAGAATATTGTGTGCAGTTTTGGTCTCCTTTTCTGAGGAAGGATGTTCTTGCTCTCGAGGGAGTGCAGCGAAGGTTTACCAGGCTGATTCCAGGGATGGTGGGACTGATGTATGAGGAGAGATTGACGAGGTTAGGATTATTTCGCTGGAGTTCAGACGAATGAGGGGGGATCTCATAGCGACTTATAAAATTCTAACAGGACTAGACAGGGTAGATGCAGGGAGGATGTTCCCGATGGTGGGGGAGTCCAGAACCAGGGGTCACAGTCTGAGGATTCAGGGTAGACCATTTAGGACGGAGATGAGGAGACATTTCTTCACCCAGAGTGTGGTGAGCCTGTGGAATTCATTACCACAGGAAGTAGTTGATGCCAAAACATTGAATGTATTCAAGAGGCGGCTGGATATAGCACTTGGGGCGAATGGGATCAAAGGTTATGGGGAGAAAGCAGGATTAGGCTATTGAGTTGGCCTTTATCGCGAGGGGGATAGAATATAAAAGCAGGGAGGTCTTGCTGCAACTGTACAAGGCACTGGTGAGGCCGCAACTGGAGTACTGTGTGCAGTTTTGGTCCCCTTATTTGCGAAAGGATATATTGGCCTTGGAGGGAGTGCAGAGAAGGTTCACCAGGTTGATACCGGAGATGAGGGGTGTAGCTTATGAGGAGAGATTAAACAGATTGGGTCTGTACTCGTTGGAGTTTAGAAGGATGAGGGGTGATCTTATAGAGACATATAAGATAATGAAGGGGCTGGATAGGGTAGAGGTGGAGAGATTCTTTCCACTTAGAAGGGAAACCAGAACTAGAGGGCACAGCCTCAAAATAAGGGGGGGCCGGTTCAGAACAGAGTTGAGGGGGAACTTCTTCTCTCAGAGGGTAGTGAATCTCTGGAATTCTCTACCCATTGAAGTGGTGGAGGCTACCTCATTGAATATGTTTAAATCACGGGTAGATAGTTTTCTGATCGATAAGGGAATTAGGGGTTATGGGGAGCAGGCGGGTAAGTGGAACTGATACGCTTCAGATCAGCCATGATCTTGTTGAATGGCGGGGCAGGCTCGAAGGGCCAGATGGCCTACTCCTGCTCCTATTTCTTATGTTCTTATGATCAGCCATGATGGTGATGAATGGCGGAGCAGGATCGAAGGGCCAAATGGCCTCCTCCTGCTCCTATCTTCTACGTTTCTATGTTTAACTCTTCCCCATAACCTTTCAATCTTTTCTCCCTCTCGTTTATCTGGCTTTCCCTTTAAAGCAGCTACATTGTTCACCTCAGCCACTCCCTGGGGTTGCATACTCAATATAGAACATAGAACAGTACAGCACAGAACAGGCCCTTCGGCCCTCGATGTTGTGCCGAGCTTTGTCCGAAACCAAGATCAAGCTATCCCACTCCCTGTCATTCTGGTGTGCCCCATGTGCCTATCGAATAACCGCTTGAAAGTTCCTAAAGTGTCCGACTCCACTATCACAGCAGGCAGTCCATTCCACACCCCAACCACTCTCTGAGTAAAGCACCTACCTCGGACATCCCTCCTATATCTCCCACCATGAACCTTATAGTTATGCCCCCTAGTAACAGCTACATCCACCCGAGGAAATAGTCTCTGAATGTCCACTCTATCTATCCCCCTCATCATCTCACAACCTCTAATAAGTCGCTCCTCATCCTCCCCCGCTCCAAAGAGAAAAGCCCTACCTCCCTCAACCTCTCCTCATAAGACCTACCCTCCAAACCAGGCAGCATCCTGGTAAATCTCCTTTGCACTCTTTCCAATGCTTCCATGTCCTTTTCATAGTGAGGTGACCAGAACTGCACACAACACTCCAAATGTGGTCTCACCAAGGTCCTGTACAGTTGCAGCATAACCCCACGGCTCTTAAACTCAAACCCCCTGTTAATAAACGCTAACACACTATAGGCCTTCTTCACGGCTCTATCCACTTGAGTGGCAACCTTCAGAGATCTGTGGATATGAACCCAAGATCTCTCTGTTCTTCCACATTCCTCAGAACCCTGCCGTTGATCCTGTAATCTGCATTCAAATTTGTGAATATTTAACATTCCTTATGGCTCCTGACCAGAATCAACGGTGCTTCTGAGCTCTCTAACCGTGCAGCAGTCTGAGAATCCCGTCGGGGTGTACAAGTCGGTCCCATAGAGTTACAAACATGAGCAATTTAAACAAATCCCAGGACGGTTGCAGCATGTCGGAGGCTTTTTGGTCTGTCATGTCTGTGCTAGCTCCTTGAAGGGGCAATTCACCTCGTGCCAGTGCCCTGGCCTTTCCCCAGGGCCCTATCAGTCATAGAATCTCCGCAGTGCAGAAGGAGGCCATTCAGCCCATCAAACCTGCACCGACAGCAATCCCAACCAGGCCCCATCCCCAAATTGTTTACCCTGACAATCCCCCGACACTAAGGGGCAATTTAGCATGGCCAATCCACCCAACCCACACATCTTTGGAGTGTGGGAGGAAACCGGAGCACGCAGAGGAAACCCACGCAGACACGGGGAGAATGTGCAGATTCTACACAGTCACCCAACGCTGGGATTACACCTGGGTCTCTGGCGCTGTGAAGCAGCGGTGCCAACCACTGTGCCACCATGTCATCCAATAATGCGTTACAAAACAAAATTAAGAGGGCATCATGCCCAGGAGTCATCATAGAATCATAGAAACCCTACAGTGCAGAAGGAGGCCATTCGGCCCATCAAGTCTGCACCAACCACAATCCCACCCAGGCCCTACCCCCATATCCCTACATATTTACCCGCTAATCCCTCTAACCTATGCATCTCAGGACACTAAGGGGCAATTCTTTAGCATGGCCAATCGACCGAACTCGCACATCTTTGGACTGTGGGAGGAAACCGGAGCTCCCGGAGGAAACCCACGCAGACATGGGGAGAACGTGCAAACTCCACACAGACAGCGACCCAAGCCGGGAATCGAACCCAGGTCCCTGGAGCTGTGAAGCAGCAGCGCTAACCACTGTGCTACCGTGCCGTCCAATATATCAATACCTATTGAACTTCATTATCGTTTTAAAGATCTCTCTTATCGAGTCAGCCTTAGTATTCTTTTTCCTGCAGAGTACGAGTCTCTGGCTGTTCATTGCTACCTGAATGCTATAGCCTCTCGCAAACCTTCTGCAGCTCCAGTGCCGCTATAGCCTTTCTCTAGCACGGAGACCAGAGCTGTCTACGGTGCTCATTCTACACAAGCTTAACACAACCTCCAGCCCATCACAGGCTCTGATCTGTGGAGGAGACAGTCTGACAACAATACCAACTCCCCCGATCAGTGTCTAACTCCGGAGACAGGGGGTGCGGGGCTGCATGAGTGAGGCAAGTTCGAACCTGGCCTGTGACATTCCACATCATTGACCAATCAGCTAGCACTCGTTTCTGGAAATACTCGTTTGCACGAGTTAGATAAACACACTCCTAAAGACAGTCATAGAGGTTCACAGCATGGGAACAGGTCCTTCAGCCCAACTTGTCCATGCCGCCCAGTTTTTACCACTAAACTCGTCCCATCTGACTGGGGTGGGGTGAGGGGTGGGGGACGGGGGGGGGGAGGGGGGTGGGGGTGCAGTAAGTCTGTTTGAAACACGCCTCCAATGAGGTTATTGAAAAGGGCTGGTGTTTTAAAGTGAGTCTTTCACCCCTATCAAGAGAGACTAAATACTCTGGGTCTGTATTCCTTGGAGTTTAGAAGATTGAGGGGTGACCTTATTCAAACATATCAGATTAGGGTCATCTGGACTCGAAACGTCAGCTCTTTTCTCTCCTTACAGATGCTGCCAGACCCGCTGAGATTTTCCAGCGTTTTCTCTTTTGGTTTCAGATTCCAGCATCCGCAGTAATTTGCTTTTATGTCAAATTAGGTGTCTAGATCACCAATAACCTGTCCTTGTCCCCCCCGTGCCGACACTATAGTTAAGAAAGCCCCACCAACGCCTCTACTTTCTCAGAAGACTAAGGAAATTTGGCATGTCAGCTACAACTCTCACCAACTTTTACAGATGCACCATAGAAAGCATCCTTTCTGGTTGTATCACAGCTTGGTCTGGAGCTCCTGCTCTGCCCAAGACCGCAAGGAACTACAAAAGGTCGTGAATGTAGCCCAATGCATCACGCAAACCAGCCTCCCATCCATTGACTCTGTCTACACTTCCCGCTGCCTCGGCAAAGCAGCCAGCATAATTAAGGACCCCACGCACCCCGGACATTCTCTCTTCCACCTTCTTCCATCGGGACAAAGATACAAAAGTCTGAGGTCACGTACCAACCGACTCAAGAACAGCTTCATCCCTGCTGCTGTCAGACTTTTGAATGGACCTACCTCGCATTAAGTTGATCTTTCTCTACACCCTAGCTATGACTGTAACACTACATTCTGCACTCTGTCATTTCTTTCTCTATGAACGGCATGCTCTGTCTGTATAGCGCGCAAGAAACAATACTTTTCACTGTATGTTAATACATGTGACAATAATAAATCAAATCAAATCAGACCTTGAGGGGGTTTGACCATATCGATGGTGAGATGTTTTCACTGGTGGGAAAGTCTTGTTGTTACCAAATATACCTGTTGGACTTTAACCTGGTGTTGTTAAACTTCTTACTGGGAAAGTCTTGAACAAGGAGACATCGCTACAAGATAAAGGGCCAGTCATTTAAAACTGAGGTGCGTAGAAATGTCTTCTCGCAGAGGATGGTGAGTCTCTGGAATTCTCTGCCCCAAAGGGTGCTGGAGGTTGGATCATTGGAAGTATCTAAAGTGGAGCTGGATAAATATTTGATAGATTGAGGAATGGACGGGGAAATGGCACGGAGAAGGAGCTGAGGCCGGCATAGATCAGCCATGATCGTATTGAATGACAGGACAGGCTTGAAGGGCCGAATGGCCACCTCCTGCTTCTATTTCTTACGTTGTGTGTTTTAGGAGACTTCCCATCTGAGCTGAGAGATCCTCACTGTGAATGATTCCATTTAGTCATCAGACTTAGGGCTGACTGTGATGGGCAAGGACAGTGGAAGAAATGATGCTGCCCACAGTCAAATAGCTCATTCTAGGTTCGCCGGCCATGTGGGTACGACACCAGGGTCTTGGATGTACATTCTCGCAAGCAACACGGGAGGAGGAGGAGGAGAGAGGAGAAAATGTGCCGAATGAGAGAAGAAAAAGTAACAGCAACATGAGTACAAGTGAATTTGGGATTGAATTTGCTGAATATTGTAGCGGAATTCCATAATTCGAGGTCTTGTAAAAGAATTAATCAAAGTGGGACTCATAGAATCCCCACAGTGCAGAAGGAGGCCATTCAGCCCATCAAGTCTGTACTGAACACAATCCCACCCAGGCCTATTCCCACAACCCCCCACATTTACCCTGCTAATCCCCCGACACTAGGGTCAATTTAGCGTGGCCAATCAACCTAACCCACACATCTTTGGACAGTGGGAGGAAACCCACACAGACACGGGGAGAATGTGCAAACTCCACACAGACAGTGACCCAAGCTGAGAATCGAACCTGGGTCCCTGGTGCTATGAGGCAGCAGTGCTGACCACCGTGCCACCGTGCCGCTCTCAATGGGGTGACTCTTGATTTCAACTCAGTAAAGGGAATGAGGGGAGAACAAAGTTTATTTATTAGTCACAAGTAGGCTTACATTAACACTGCAATGAAGTTACTGTGAAATTCCCCTAGTCGCCACACTCCGGCGCCTGTTCGGGTCAATGCACCCTAACCAGCACGTCTTTCAGAATGTGGGAGGAAACCGGAACACCCGGAGGAAACCCACACAGACACGGGGAGAATGTGCAAACTCCGCACAGACAGTGACCCAAACTGGGAATTGAACCCGGGTCCCTGGCACTGTGAAGTAGCAGCGTTAACCACTGTGCTACCGTGCCGCTCCAGAGGTGTGCGGGGAGGGACAGAAAGAATGAGAAATAAAGAATGAGAAACACAGCATCAGTGATAAAATAAAAACAGACGGAAATAGGAGGAAGGAGAGAGAGGGAGAGAAGAAAAAGACTGAAAGTGAGTGAGAGGAAATGTGTGCCAGTGGATGGATGTTGGATCAGGCAGAGACAGACAGTTCTGGATCGATAATTATCTGTATTTCTTCATGTGGTGGAAGACACGCCCCAGAGATGGCAGATGTTTGTAATCTTGGGCAGAGCCTGCCATTAGAGCGGGAGTTACTGAGGGGTAAAAAAGCCAGCTAATTCCTTGAAGGCAGTTTTCTCAATGCAGACCAGGGGGGGTTGTGCTCGAGATCAGAGGAACTGGGATTTCAGTAATTACAGAAGGGAACAGAATGGAGCCACTCATTAGGGAAGAGGCAGCGATGCTGCCTGGACTTTCCAAACACTTGGAAAAGTGTAGGGTTAATATGACCAAGTTTAAAGTTTATTTATTAGTGTCACAAGTAGGTTTACATTAACACTGCACTGAAGTCACTGTGAAAGTCCCCTAGTCGCCACACTCCGGTGCCTGTTCGGGTACACTGAGGGAGAATTTAGCACGGCCAATGCACCCTAACCAGCACGTCTTATGGACTGTGGGAGGAAACCGGAGCACCCGGGGGAAACCCATGCAGACACGGGGAGAATGTGCAGATTCCACACAGACAGTGACCGAAGCCAGGAATCGAACCTGGGTCCTTGGCGCTGTGAGGCAGCAGTGCTAACCACTGCGCCACCGTGCCGCCCCATGATGATGTTTATAGATTGGGTTTCTGTCCTCACCTGGGAAGAAGCCTGGTCTTTGAGAGACATTGCTGGGACGGTAGCACCCTCCAGAGGGAAGCGTACTGCAGTGCAGCCGGACTTGAAGGAAAGTCTGGGGGTCTTGATAGGCATGATGTGGAGATGCCGGCGTTGGACTGGGGTAAACACAGTAAGAAGTTTAACAACACCAGGTTAAAGTCCAACAGGTTTATTTGGTAGCAAAAGCCACACAAGCTTTCGGAGCTCTTAGCCCCTTCCTCAGGTGAGTGGGAATTCTGTTCACAAACAGAGCTTATAAAGACACAGACTCAATTTACATGAATAATGGTTGGAATGCGAATACTTACAACTAATCAAGTCTTTAAGAAACAAAACAATGGGAGTGGAGAGAGCATCAAGACAGGCTAAAAAGATGTGTATTGTCTCCAGACAAGACAGTCAGTGAAACTCTGCAGGTCCACGCAACTGTGGGAGTTACAAATAGTGTGACATGAACCCAATATCCCGGTTGAGGCCATCCTCATGTGTGCGGAACTTGGCTATCAGTTTCTGCTCAGCGACTCTGCGCTGTCGTGTGTCGCGAAGGCCGCCTTGGAGAACGCTTACCCAAATATCAGAGGCCGAATGCCCGTGACCGCTGAAGTGCTCCCCAACAGGAAGAGAACAGTCTTGCCTGGTGATTGTCGAGCGGTGTTCAGCGGTCACGGGCATTCGGCCTCTGATATTCGGGTAAGCGTTCTCCAAGGCGGCCTTCGCGACACACGACAGCGCAGAGTCGCTGAGCAGAAACTGATAGCCAAGTTCCGCACACACGAGGATGGCCTCAACCGGGATATTGGGTTCATGTCACACTATTTGTAACTCCCACAGTTGCGTGGACCTGCAGAGTTTCACTGGCTGTCTTGTCTGGAGACAATACACATCTTTTTAGCCTGTCTTGATGCTCTCTCCACTCCCATTGTTTTGTTTCTTAAAGACTTGATTAGTTGTAAGTATTCGCATTCCAACCATTATTCATGTAAATTGAGTCTGTGTCTTTATAAGCTCTGTTTGTGAACAGAATTCCCACTCACCTGAGGAAGGGGCTAAGAGCTCCGAAAGCTTGTGTGGCTTTTGCTACCAAATAAACCTGTTGGACTTTAACCTGGTGTTGTTAAACTTCTTACGGTCTTGATAGGGTCAGAATGGCAGCCTCTGGTATGGGGGGTTGAGGGGCTAGGCTGTGGGCCGGAGAGGACTGGGAGGGGGGATACCTGGGAAGGACCTCCAATTGGCACAAGGGGGCCCCCAAAAGAGACAGCCCACTCCCTTGCCTGGTCATCAGTTTGCCTTGATTCACTGTATGGCTGGGAAACTTGATGATGTGGAGATGCCGGCGTTGGACTGGGGTAAATACAGTAAGAGTTTTAACAACACTTGGGGAAACTTGATGCCAGCATCCCCTAATCTGGATAAAATCCTGGTGACCGGGGGGAGGGGCGGGGGGGAAGTCCTTCATTGGCCATTAATTGGACACTTAAAGGTCTCAATTGATTCATTGATGAACGGGTAGCCTGTTGCCTCCCCGGTGACTGGCAGCATTGTAATGGCAGGGGGCAGAGTGGGTATAGCTGCTGGGAACGATGCTTCTGGGATGTTACCCCCCAATCTCCCACTCCTCTCGTCTCTCGTGGGAAATGGGAGAGTGATAGAGTTGGTGGAGAGGAGAGGGGTGGGTGTGGGGGGGGCGGGAGTTGGTTGCTGCTGAGGGGATGCAGTGGGTCCATAAAATTCCAGTCAGAAATAGAATCATAGAATCCCTGCAGACCTGAGGCCGGAATTGAACCTGGGTCCCTGGCGCTATGAGGCAGCAGTGCCAACCACTGTGCCACCGTACTGCCCAAAATACAAATTGTAAAATCTATATTTAGAACATGTTTTTGGGAAAAGGATTGATAAGGAATGGTCCATTAGCTGAGGTAATGGGGTTTACAGGAACATGAGGAGACCATTCAGCCCCTTTTGCCTTACAGTCCGATCATAGCTGGCCTGTATTTTCACTACATATACTGACTTGATTTCAAAACCCTTATTCGACAAAAATTTTTGTCAATCTCGGTTCTGAATTTTTTTGAATAACCTCAGCAGTTTTGACGGGAGACTGTTCCTGAATTTCCCAGGGGCACGTCTCCCAAACGAGCCCAGAAGCAAGAACCAGGTCAGAAAAAGAAAGTTGAAGTGAAACAGGAAGAGGAAAGGGTCACTGCCCTCGAGAAAGAGACAGCTCTGAATCAACCATTCAAAATGCTGACGTGTTGGTCACGTTACTCTTTTACTGCAACCTTTGTACTTTTCAGCTCAGTTAATTGAATAAATCCCATCAAACAAAGTGACTGGAGAGAGGAAGACATTAACAATAGCGTCCATTCCTGCAGCACATTTCATAGAATCCCTACAGTGCAGGAGGAGGCCATTCGGCCCATCGAGTCTGCACCGACCACAATCCCACCCAGCCCCTATCCCTGTAACCTCATGCATTTATCCTAGCGAGTCCCCCTGACACTAAGGGGCAATTTCACACGGCCAATCCACCCAACCCGCACATCTTTGGAGTGTGGGTGGAAACCGGAGCGCCCGGAGGAAACCCACGCAGACACGGGGAGAACGTGCAGACTCCGCACAGACAGTGACCCAAGCTGGGAATCGAACCTGGGTCCCTGGCGCTGTGAGGCAGCAGTGCTAACCCACTGTGCCACCGCGCCACCCTAACAATGTGAAATCTCCCAGAGTGCTTCACAAGAGTGTTATCAAATTACATTAGGAGATATTGGAACAGATGGTAGACAGCTTCGTCAAAGGGGAGGGGGGGTGGGTTTCAAGGAGCATGTTAAAGCGGAGAGAGATAGAGGTGGAGACGAGGGCAGCTTTAGTGTGAGTATTGTGTACAATGTCGCTACGCTACCAGAAGGATGTGGAGGCTTTGGAGAGGGTACAGAAGAGGTTCACCAGGATGTTGCCTGGTATGGAGGGCATTAGCTATGAGGAGAGGTTGGATAAACTCGGTTTGTTCTCACTGGAACGACGGAGGTTGAGGGGTGACCTGATAGAAGTCTACAAGATTATGAGTGGCATGGACAGAGCGGATAGTCAGATGCTCTTTCCTAGGGTAGAAAAGTCAAGTACTCGGGGACATAGGTTTAAGGTGCGTGGGGAAAAGTTTAGAGGAGATGTGCGAGGCAAGCTTTTTACACAGAGGGTAGTGAATGTCTGGAACGCACTGCCCGGGGAGGGGGTGGGAGCAGGTACGATAGCGGCATTTAAGGGGCAACTAGACGAATACATGAATAGGATGGGAATGGAAGGATACGGACTCTGTAAGTGCATACGGTTTTAGTTTAGGCAGGCATCATGATCGGTGCAGGCTTGAAGGACCATAGAACCATGGAAAATTACAGTTCAGAAACAGGCCTTTTGGCCCTTCTTGTCTGTGCCGAACCATTTTATGCCTAGTCCCACTGACCTGCACTTGGACCATATCCCTCCACACCCCTCTCATCCATGAACCCGTCCAAGTTTTTCTTAAATGTTAAAAGTGACCCCGCATTTACCACTTTATCCGGCAGCTCATTCCACACTCCCACCACTCTGCGTGAAGAAGCCCCCCCCCTAATATTCCCTTTAAATTTTTCTCCTTTCACCCTTAACCCATGCCCTCTGGTTTTTTTCTCCCCTAGCCTCAGTGGAAAAAGCCTGCTTGCATTCACTCTATCTATACCCATCAAAATCTTATACACCTCTATCAACTCTCCCCTCATTCTTCTACGCTCCAGGGAATAAAGTCCCAACCTATTCAATCTCTCTCTGTAACTCAGCTTCTCAAGAAGGTTAAGAGGTGACTTAATAGAGGCATACAAGATGATCAGAGGATTAGATAGGGTAGATAGTGAGAGCCTTTTTCCTCGGATGGTGATGGCTAACACGAGGGGACATAGCTTTAAACTGAGGGATGATAGATATAGGACAGATGTTAGAGGTAGGTTCTTTACTCCGAGAGTTGTAAGGGCGTGGAATGCCCTGCCTGCAGCAGTAGTGAACTCGTCAACATTAAGAGCATTCAAATGGTTATTGGATAAACATATGGATGATATTGGAATAGTGTAGATTAGAGGGGCTTTAGATTGGTTTCACTGGTCGGCGCATCATCGAGGACCAAAGGGCCTGTACTGCGATGTAGTGTTCTATGTTTTATGTTCTATGTCCCGGCGACATCCTTGTGAACAGGCCGAAGGGCCTGTTCCTGTGCTGTACTGTTCTTTGTTCTTTTTGTTCTTTAGGGAGAGGATTCCAGAGCGCGGGTCCCTGCAGGTAGCTGAGCTACCATTTCAGATCATCAATAGTGTGTTAGGTGCATTAACTGTTTCACCCGGACGATAATAAACATCATCTGTACGGAACCACCAAGAGTTGGAAGTAGCAGCTGGTACGAAGGGCATTCTAGGCTTTTCCTTGATATTTATAAAACTGCGGTTCTGCCACAGTTTTGGTGAAAAGGGACAAGGGTCACTCACCGTGGAGGCTGATGATCTTTTCCTTAAGCGTTCCTCTAAACTGGCCCTCCTTTCAAGCACTCTGTGAGATCCAAATTCTTTACCGAACGACAGGCTATGAATCTCTTCAATGGCTTGCTTTTGCCTGTCTCGAACACTGCCTGGAGGAGACACCTAAATGAGAAAACAAAACTGGGTATGAATCCTCAGCACCCATCAAATTGTGGGGAGACAGTGGTGTAGTGGCATTGTCACTGATTTGATTTATTATTGTCACATGTATTAACATACAGTGAAAAGTATTGTTTCTTGTGCGCTATACAGACAAAGCATACCGTTCATAGAGAAGGAAAGGAGAGAGTGCAGAATGTAGTGTTACAGTCATAGCTAGGATGTAGAGAAAGATCAACTTAACATAAGGTAGGTCCATTCAAAAGTCTGACAGCAGAAGGGAAGAAGCTGTTCTTGAGTCGGTTGGTACGTGACCTCAGACTTTTGCATCTTTATATCTAGGTTAATAATCCAGAAGCCCAGGCCTGGGGACAAGTGTTCGAATCCCAGCAAGGCAGCTGTGGAACTAAAGTTCAATTCAGAATCTGGAATTGAAAAGTTAATCTCAGTAATGGAGACCCTTTAACCATGGCTGTAAAAACCCACCTGCTGCCCTTACCTGTGACTCCAGACCCACACAGCGATGTGGTTGTCTCTTAACTGCCCTCTGAAATGGCAATGCTCACCACTTGGTTCAAGGACAATTAGGGATAAGCAACAAATTTAAAATAAAAGCTCACACAGCACCTAAGGAAGCTACTGGGTCCACCCTGGGCTATCCAATTAGTCCCACTCCTCCATAACCCTGTCATTCCTTTCCAAGAATTTATCCAATTCCCGTTTGAAAGTTCCAATCTTCCATCACCCTTTGGCAGTGCCTTGCAGATCACACCGGCTTTAAACAAAGCTTCTTCATTGTCTCTTTGTTCCCTTGTCAATTGTGATTAATTTTTCCCCTCAGAGTGAAAAAAATAGAAAGGCAAATGATCTCAATGGAAAGCCGATTCAGAATGTGTCTGGGCAGAGGGATCTGGGTGTCGTTGTTCATGAGTTGCAGGTACAGCGTGTAATGAAAAGGGTAAATGGGAATGTTGGCATTTATTGCAAAGGGACTGGAGTATAAAAATAGAGAAGTGTTGTTGCGATTGTAGAGGGTGTTGCTGAGCCCACACCTGGAGCATTGTGTCCAGTTTTGATCTCCCTATTTCATAGAAATTCATAGAAACCCTACAGTACAGAAAGAGGCCATTCGGCCCATCGAGTCTGCACCGACCACAATCCCACCCAGGCCCTATCCCTATATCCCTACATATTTTACTCACTAATCCCTCTACCCTACGCATCTCAGGACACTAAGGGGCAATTTTTTTTTAAGCATGGCCAATCAACCTAACCCACACATCTTTGGACTGTGGGAGGAAACCGGAGCACCCGGAGGAAACCCACGCAGACACGAAGAGATTTGAGGAAGGATGTGGTGGAATTGGAGGCAGTTCAGAGGAGCTTCACCAGGTTGATTCCGGGGATGAAAGGGTTGACCTATGAGGAGAGATTAAACAGTTTGGGTTTGTACTCGCTGGAGTTTAGAAAGATGAGAGGGGATATGAATGAGGGATATAAAATTTTAAAAGGGATTGATAGAGTAATTGTAGACCAAATGCTTCCTCTCATGGGGCAATCTCGAACAAGAGGTCACAGGTATGGGTGGCAGATTTAAAACTGAGATGAGAAGGAATCCCTTCTCGCAGAGGGTGGTGAATTTCTGGAACTCGCTGCCCCATCGGAGTCTGAATTGTTGAATGGTTTCAAGGAGATAGATATATTTCTAATTTTAAAAAACGGTTAACAAACGGGCTTCCTGTAATGCTTGCGATTTCATTCTTTATATTGTAACACACACGTTGCTGACAAACGGTTTATCAATTCATTTCATTCTTGGGGAACAAACGTGAAATGGAAATCCTGAACAATTGAATGCAGCAACGTCTAAGCAGAAGTCAAATGGCGATGAGGAGCTAAAGGTTCCACCTGTTTCTCTCAGTTCTTCCTCTACACCGGGGCATGTCCCAGGCAGCCGAACAGGAGGCGCCAAGAAGAGGAATTTTAGTTAGGCAGCGAGTGATCTGGAAGGCGCTGCCTGATAGGGCGGCGGAAGCAGATTCAAGAGGATCTTTCAGAAGAGAACTGGAAACAAACAAGTTTGCTGAAGACACCACCATAATGGGTCGGATCTCAAACAATGACGAGACACAGTACAGGAATGAGGTAGAGAATCTGATGAACTGGTGCAGCAACAATAATCTCTCCCTCAATGTCAACAAAACGAAGGAGATAGTCATTGACTTCAGGAAGCGTAGAGGAGAGCATGCCCCTGTCTACATCAACGGGGACGAAGTAGAAATGGTCGAGAGCTTTAAGTTTTTAGGTGTCCAGATCACCAACAACCTGTCCTGGTCCCCCCATGCTGACACTCTAGTTAAGAAAGCCTCTACTTTCTGAGAAGACTAAGGAAATTTGGCATGTCAGCTACGACACTCACCAACTTTTACAGATGCACCATAGAAAGCATTCTTTCTGGTTGTATCACAGCTTGGTATGGCTCCTGCTCTGCCCAAGACCACAAGGAATTACAAAAGATCGTGAATGTAGCCCAATCCATCACGCAAACCAGCCTCCCATCCATTGACACTGTCTACACTTCCCACTGCCTCGGCAAAGCAGCCAGCATAATTAAGGACACCACACTCCTCGGACATTCTCTCTTCCACCTTCTTCCGTCAGGAAAAAGATACAAAAGTCTAAGGATACGTACCAACCGACTCAAGAACAGCTTCTTGCCTGCTGCCATCAGATTTTTGAATGAATCACAGAATCATACAGTGCAGAAGAAGGCCATTCGGCCCATTGAGTCTGCACCGACCACATTCCCATCCAGGCCCTATCCCCATAATCCCATGCATTTACCCTAGCCGGTTCCCCCTGACACTAAGGGGGAATTTAGCACGGCCAATCCACCTAACCCACACATCTTTGGACTGTGGGAGGAACACCGGAGCACCCGGAGGAAATCCACACAGACACGGGGAGAACGTACAAACTCCACACAGACAGTGACCCGAGCCAGGAATCGAACCCAGGTCCCTGGTGTTGTAAGGCAGCAGTGCTAAACACTGTGCCATCCTACCTCGTATTAAGTTGATCTTTCTCTACACCCTAGCTATGACTGTAACACTACATTCTGCACTCTCCTTTGCTTCTCTATGAACGGTATGCTTTGTCTGTATAGCGCACAAGGAACAATACTTTTCACTATGTTAATACATGTGACAATAATAAATCGAATCAAATCAAAATGCTTTGTGTTTTGAGGAACAGAACAGGGACTAATTGGACAGTTTTCAAAGAGCAGGGACAGGTGTGATGGCCCGAATGGCCTCGCCGTGTGCTGAATGATTTTATGACTCTGACTGTGGAATGTAAAGAGGTGGAGATGCCGGCGTTGGACTGGGGTGAACTCAGTAAGAGTTTTAACAACATCAGGTTAAAGTCCAACAGGTTTATTTGGTAGCAAATACCATAAGCTTTCGGAGCGCTGCTCCTTCGTCAGATGGAGTGGAAATATTTCTACTCCATCTGACGAAGGAGCAGCGCTCCGAAAGCTTATGGTATTTGCTACCAAATAAACCTGTTGGACTTTAACCTGATGTTGTTAAAACTCTTACTGTGTGGAATGTAAAGGCAGGAACTGAGCTGATGAAAGAGTGCTCACACTGCCACCTAGTGAGTGGTAACGGAAGTGTTTCGCATCGACAGTAACACAGGGATGGAAGGTGTTAACAACTGCAAACACAAAGTGTTTGTATTGTCACAAATGATGACAATGCATATAGTTGATATAAATTTGATTATGTAGCTGCACTTAAATTATTTCTCTATTGAAGACTGCATTAACTTTTTCTTAGCACCATGTACAGCAGAAAGCTGTGGGATCTAAGATCAAAGATTTGTGTTCAAAAGTGTTCGCTAACATCATCTCTTGAATGGTCTGACTCTGATATCCTGTCCCCTCCTGCGAGAGAGACTCTGCTCACCTCACACCACAGGGTGGAATTTTCTATTCTATCCAATCCTTATCTTAAACAGTCAGTGAGATCATACATAAGACGTTGAGGCAGAAATAGGCCATTCAGCCCATCAAGTCTGCTGCACCATTCAGAGATCATGGCTGATCTGATCATCCTGAACTCCACTTTCCCGCCATATCCCCGTAATCCTCGATTCCCTTACTGAGTAAAAATCTGCCTGTCTCAGCCTTGAACATAATGACAAAACTGGCTTGGGCACAGAAAGCAGAGAGTAGCAGTGGAAGGGTACTGTTCTAATTGGAGGTCTGTGACAAGCGGTGTTCCACAAGGATCAGTGCAGGGGCCTCTGTAACGTATATAAATGATTTGGAGGAAAATGTAGGTGGTATGATGAGGAAATTTGCAGATGATACAATAATTGGGGGAGTAGCGGATAGTGAGGAGGGTTGTCAGAGGATACAGCAGGATGTAAATCAGCTGGAGACCTGGGCCAAAAGAAGGCAGATGGAATTTAATCTGGACAAAGTAAGGTGATGTGATTTGGAAGGTCTACTGCAGAAGGAAAGTATACAGTAAATGGTGGAGCCCTTAGAAATATTAGCATACAGAGGCGTGCAGATCCACAGTTCCCTGAAGGTGGCAACTCAGGTGGTCACGAAGGTGTATGGCATGCTGCCCTTCATCGATCAGGGTGTTGAGTATAGGAATTGGAAAATCATGTTGCAGCTGTATAAGACTTTGGTTAGGCCGCATTTGGAGTGTTGTGTACAATTCTGGTCGCCACTCTACCGGAAGGATGTTGATGCATTGGAAAGGGTGCAGAAGAGATCTACCAGGATGTTGCCTGGTTTGGAGGGTATGGACTATGAAGAAAGGTTGAACAAACTTGGATTGTTTTCCTTGGAGCGTCGGAGGATGAGGGGGGACCTGATAGAGGTTTACAAGATTATGACAGGCTTGGATAGAGTGGAGAGTCAGAGTCTTTTTCCCAGGGTCAAAAGGTCAATTACTCAGGGGGGCAAAGTTTAAAAGAGATCCAAGGGGCAAGTTTTCCACACGGAGGGTGGTGAATGCCTGGAATGCGCTGCTGGAGGAAGTGGTGGAAGCAGATTCTATAACAACGTTCAAGAGGCATCTGGATAGATACATGAATTGGCAGCGAATAGAGGGATATGGACCAGGTAGAGGCAAGAAAATATTATATTAGAGAGGCATCTGTGTGGGCACAGACTTGGTGGGCCGAAGGGCCTGTTCCTGTGCTGTACTGTTCTTTATTCTTTGTCTATCTTTCCTTAGATAAGATCATCTCTTAATCTTCAACATTTCAAAACTGATGCATTCTTTGATTTGCCATGCAATTTCAACAATACACTTTTAATAAAATAGTTTCAAGGTAGATTATTTGAACCAATCCTCCTCACCACAGGTGAAAACCCACCAGGATGTTCTTTACAGGTGGAGAGGCCTGGAGTGCTGAGGTCATGAGGTCCCTGAAGACAGCCATAAAGCAGCAGATGCAGTTAATTAGAATTGTCTTTGCCGCTTTGTTAAACGTCTGAAGCTCCTCCACCAGCTGGCCATTCAGCGCTTCGTAGTCTTTCTTTGCCTCGTTCAGTTCCTCCGCTGCCCTTTTGTCCCTCACGCTTTCCGACTGCTTGAGGCAGCTGACATAATCAAGCAACTTGTCGTAGCGTTTCTGTATGAGTTTCTGAGGAGCTGAAAAGAGGAGCTGCAATGTACCAAGTGGCACCACAGCCAGCCTTTCCAAATGGTCTTTCTGCAATGAAAACAGAAGGTGGGATAAGGTGTTAGCCTCAACATAGGTGCAAGCAGATGCTCTGCCCTACAATGGCTCCCAGTCTGGCAAGAGTCATTGAATTCCTACAGTGCACAAGGAGGCCATTCGGCCCATCAGATCTGCACTGACTCCCTGACAGAGAATCTTACCCAGGCCCACCTCTCTCAACCCATTCCCGTAATCCTGCCCATTTACCCTGCTAGCCCCCGTGACCTGCACATCTTTTGGACACTAAGGGGCAATTTAGTACGGCCAATCCACCTAACCTGGACATCGTGGACCTCACACTTTAATGTGCATCTTGTATTAAAAGTCTCCTTCTCCTGATCTCTGTGACCTCTTCCAGCCCCTACAACCCTCCCTATCTCTGTAACCTCCTCCAGCCCCAAAACACTCTCTGTGCTCTTCCAGTTCCTGCCTATTGCACGATCCGCGATTTCCATCGATCTATCACTAGCGTGGTGCCTTCAGCCGCCTGGGCCATAAACTCTGGAATTCTCTCCGTAAACCTCACCACTCTCAATCTTGCTCCTTCTTCAGAACACTTCTTAAAATCTAATTTTTTGACAAGTTTTTTCTCACTGTCTGATGATGTTCCTGTGCCACATTGTACTGTCTGAAAGACAGGGGGCGCAATTCTCCCCAAATAACTAAGTGTCCAACAGGCTGCAAAATGGGAGATTTTTCCTGCCCACTTTTTGGGCGTACTTAGTTTCATGAATCTCTGACACTCTGTCTATCGCAGAGTGCCTCAGAGAGGTTCATGACGGTAGTGAGGAGTGGGGTGGGGGGCTATTCCCGCCTGAGAGGCCGGCAGCACAGTGCTGAGCAGGCCACTCTGCATGTGCTAACCTGTCAGTGGGGAGATCGGCGCATGTCCATTGCACCACCGCCGCCCCCCACCCCCCGCCCCAAATGCCGGCCTCCTGATCGCTGGCCGCCTGACATCCCCATCCTGCCCCACCAAGATCACTGGCTTGAGAAAGTGGCAGTGAGCTGCCTTCTTGAATCGCTGCAATCCCTGCGGTGTAGGTACACCCACAGTGCTGTTAGGGAGGGAGCTCCAGGAATTCGACCGTGAAGGAACGGTGATATATTTCCAAGTCAGGATGGGGAGTGACTCAGAGGGGGTGTACAGGTGGTGAGTGACGCAGAGGGGGTGTACAGGTGGTGAGTGACGCAGAGGGGGTGTACAGGTGGTGAGTGACGCAGAGGGGGTGTACAGGTGGTGAGTGACGCAGAGGGGGTGTA
Source organism: Mustelus asterias (assembly GCF_964213995.1). Lineage (NCBI taxonomy): Eukaryota > Metazoa > Chordata > Chondrichthyes > Carcharhiniformes > Triakidae > Mustelus > Mustelus asterias. Next base: position 4,240,436 of record NC_135801.1, on the reverse strand, counting down.
CAGGTGGTGAGTGACGCAGAGGGGGTGTACAGGTGGTGAGTGACTCAGAGGGGGTGTACAGGTGGCAGTGTTAATTGTGTTTTAATTAGATGCAGATGGTGGATATTAACTTGGGATTCACTTGAACTTCGATAAATAGGCACAAAAAACCCTCTGGTTGTTGGCTGAAGTTGTGTATTCCTGTATGTGTATAAGTTGTGTATTCCTGTATGCGTATAAGTTGTGTATGCCTGTATGTGTACCTCTGTCAATGAATATAGAAGTGCGTAAGGATTGGCTCCAGTTAAAATCCTTCACCAACTGGCTTTCTGAATAGAACAGTGGTGTTCCCAGGTATCTGCTGCCCTTGTCCTTCTAGGTACTACAGGTCGTGGGTTTGGGAGGTGCTGTTGCAGGAATCTTGGTGAATTGCTGCAGTGCATCTTGCAGATGGTACACACGGCTGGCACTGTGTGTCGATGTTAGAGGGAGTGTATGTTTGTGGATGGGGTGCCGATCAAAGGGGGTTGCTTTGTCCTGGATGGTATCGAGCTTCTTGAGTGTTGTTGGAGCTGCACCCATCCAGGCAAGTGGAGAGTATTCCATCACACTCCTGACTTTTTGTTCAGTTATGGGACATGGGCATCGCTGGCTGGGCCAGCATTTATTGCCCATCCCTAGTTGCCCTTGAGGGGCAGTCAACCACATTGCTGTGGCTCTGGAGTCACATGTAGGCCAGACCGGGTAAGGACGGCGGATTTCCTTCCCTAAAGGACATTAGTGAACCAGATGGGTTTTTCCGACAATCGACAATGATTTCAGGATCATCAGATTCTTAATTCCAGATATTTTTTATTGAATTCCAATTCCACCATCTGCCGTGGCGGGATTCGAACCCCGGTCCCCAAAACATTAGCTGAGTTTCTGGATTAATAGTCTATCGACAATGGTTTCCTGGTCATCAGTATATTCTTAGTTTAAGACATGTGCCTTGTAGATGATGGACAGGCTTTGGGGAGTCAGGGGGTGAGATATTCGCTGTAGGATTCCCAGCCTCTGACTTGCTTTTGTTGCCATGGTGTTGGAAGTATTTTAAAACTTCCACAAATCAGCAATCTCATCCACTCCCAGTCTTCTCTTTTGCAGCTTATGTAATAACTCCCCATGTTACAGCATGGTGGCACAGTGGTTAGCACTGCTGCCTCACAGCGCCAAGGACCCAGGTTTGATTCCCGGCTTGGGTCACTGTCTGTGCGGAGTTTGCACATTCTCCCCGTGTCCTCGTGGGTTTCCTCCGGGTGCTCCGGTTTCCTCCCACAGTCTGAAAGACGTGCTGGTTAGGTGGATTGGCCATGCTAAATTCTCCCTCAGTGTACCCCAACAGGCACCGGAGTGTGGCGACTGGGGGATTTTCACAGTGACTTCATTACAGTGTTAATGTAAACCTACTTGCGACACTAATTTAAAAAAATTTAAACAATTCATCCATCATTCAGAATTCCCTCTGATCATTTCCTTTTAACACCTGGAACAGAGGTTGGTTGAAGCCCTCCTGAAATTGGGGACTGTACTTTACATTAGGAGTCGAGAGTGCTTTGCTCGGGAAGGGGTGAGTAGAGGAAAAAGCAACATGAGAAGGCCATTCAGCCCCTTGAGCCTGCTCTGGCTTCAATGTGATCACGACAGACTGAGGGAGCGTAATAATCCGCAGTTGCTCTGTTCTGCATCTGATCTTGTTATTATTGACACTGAATTGATTGGGGATATTCTTCCACCTTCAACTGGTCACCTAGATAAACACAACCATTTATGGAAAATAGCAGACATTCTCCCAAAGAGGTTTGGTACAAAACGGCCCATAGACTGCTCAGAGAAACAGGCCACACTGGCATAGGTTCATAGAATCCATAGAATCTCTACAGTGCAGAAGGAGGCCATTCAGCCCATTGAGTCTGCACCGACCACAATCCCACCCAGGCCCTATCCCCATAACCCTGCATATTTACCCCGCTGATCCCCTGACACTAAGGGGCAATTTATCATGGCCAATCAACCTAATCTGCACATCTTTGGACTATGGGAGGAAACTGGAGCACCCAGAGGAAACCCACACAGACATGGGGAGAATGTGCAGACTCCACACAGACAATGACCCAAGCCGGGATCGAACCCAGGTCCCTGGCGCTGTGAGGCAGCAGTGCTAACCACTGTGCCACCGTGCCGCCCGTCGCAAGCCACCTTTGGGTTATTCCGTGTGGTTTTATCGCATGACCCCCTACCTCCAAACAAATTATGCACCCAAAGAGCTTTCTCTCTCACTGCGAATATTTTGATAACTTTTCAAAACAAACTGTTTCACATAGAAACATAGAAGATAGGAGCAGGAGGAGGCCATTCGGCCCTTCGAGCCTGCTCCCTCATTCATCACCATCATGGCTGATCGTCCAACTCAATAGCCTAATCCTGCTTTCTCCCCATAACCTTTGATCCCATTCACTCCGAGTGCGATATCCAGCCGCCTCTTGAATACATTCAATGTTTTGGCATCAACTACTTCCTGTGGTAATGAATTCCACAGGCTCACCACTCTTTGGGTGAAGAAATGTCTCCTCACCTCCGTCCTAAATGGTCTACCCCGAATCCTCAGACTGTGACCCCTGGTTATGGACTCCCCCCACCATCGGGAACATCCTCCCTGCATCTACCCTGTCTAGTCCTGTTAGAATTTTATAAGTCTCTATGAGATCCCCCCTCATTTGTCTGAACTCCAGTGAAAACAATCCTAACCTAGTCAATCTCTCCTCATACATCAGTCCCACCATCCCCCGGAATCAGCCTGGTAAACCTTCGCTGCACTCCCTCGAGAGCAAGAACATCCTTCCTCAGAAAAGGAGACCAAAACTGCACACAATACTCTGGGTGTGGCCTCACCAAGGCCCTGTATAATTGCAACAACACATCCCTGCTCCTGTACTCGAAACCTCTCGCAATGAAGGCCAACATACCATTTGCCTTCTTTACCGCCTGCTGTACCTGCATGCTTACCTTCAGTGACTGGTGCACAAGGACACCCAGGTCCCGCTGCACACTCCCCTCTCCCAATTTACAGCCATCAAGTGATGAAAAAGAAACACATTTTTTGTAAAGCCCCTTGGAATTGTGTCCCGGGTTTTGATCCCATAAGACCATAAGACATAGGAGCGGAAGTAAGGCCATTCGGCCCATCGGGTCCACTCCACCATTCAATCATGGTTGATTTCAACTCCATTTACCCGCTCTCTCCCCATAGCCCTTAATTCCTCGAGAAATCAAGAATTTATCAATTTCTGTCTTGAAGACGATAAGACCAGTGTTGTCAAGGAGATTAATTACTAGAGATCCCAGGGCAATACTGGAAGGGGTTGTCAATCCAAATGTGATGGGGCTTTATGTAGAATACTTACAAAACTTTCAAAGGAATTTTGGTAGTTTTTCAATTGCTGGAGGGAGTCAGCGTTGCTGTGGTCGCAATCTTGTAAAATCCTTTGAAGTCCGTGGACATTCTGAACAGCTAGTAACATACCTTCCTGAACAAGCAAACAATCGACGGTTAACAACGGCAAAACGATTTTCTAAAGGTTAATGGTGAAACGCTAGTTGGCTATGGGGAATCCAGGTCCGGAATTCTCTGACCATTCACGCCCCGCCGCTGTTGCCAGCGAGAATGGAGAACTTGGCGCTCAACCAAATCTCTGTTCATTGCAGCGGGACTGGAGAATCCCAGCCGGAGATCGGAGAATCGGATGTGTGGGATAGAGGGAAGTTTGGCCGATTGGATAGGTAACTGGCTATCTAACAGAAGACAGAGGGTGGTGGTGGATGGAAAATTTTCGGACTGGAAACCGGTTACCAGCGGAGTGCCACAGGGATCAGTGCTTGGTCCTCTGCTATTTGTAATTTTTATAAATGACTTGGAGGAGGGGGCTGAAGGGTGGATCAGTAAATTTGCTGATGACACCAAGATTGGTGGAGTAGTGGATGAGGTGGAGGGCTGTTGTAGGCTGCAAAGAGATATAGATAGGATGCAGAGCTGGGCTGAAAAATGGCAAATGGAGTTTAACCCTGACAAATGCGAGGTGATTCATTTTGGTAGGACAAATTTAAATGTGGATTACAGGGTCAAAGGTAGGGTTCTGAAGAATGTGGAGGAACAGAGAGATCTTGGGGTTCATATCCATAGATCTCTGAAGGTTGCCACTCAAGTGGATAGAGCCGTGAAGAAGGCCTATAGTGTGTTGCCGTTCATTAACAGGGGGTTGGAGTTTAAGAGCCGTGGGGTTATGCTGCAACTGTACAGGACCTTGGTGAGACCACACTTGGAATATTGTGTGCAGTTCTGGTCACCTCACTACAAGAAGGATGTGGAGACTCTGGGAAGAGTGCAAAGGAGATTTACCAGGATGCTGCCTGGTTTGGAGGGTAGGTCTTATGAGGAAAGGTTGAGGGAACTTGGGCTTTTCTCTTTGGAGCGGAGGAGGTTGAGAGGAGACTTGATAGAGGTTTATAAGATGATGAGGGGGATAGATAGAGTGAACGTTCAAAGACTATTTCCTCGGGTGAATGGAGCGGTAACTAGGGGGCATAACTATAGGGTTCATGGTAGGAGATATAGGAAGGATGTCCGAGGTAGGTTCTTTACTCAGAGAGTGGTTGGGGTGTGGAATGGACTGCCATGATAGTGGAGTCAGAAACTTTAGGAACATTTAAGAAGCTATTGGATAGGCACATGGAGTACTTCGGGATGATAGGGAGGAAATAGCTTGATCTGGGTTTCAGACAAAGCTCGGCACAACATCATGGGCCGAAGGGCCTGTTCCGTGCTGTACTGTTCTATGTTCTATGTAATCCGACACCACGTCCCTGTGATGCAAGACCCCAAATTCTGGAATTGCCTCCCTAAACCTCTCGACCACACTTCCCTTTTGCAAGATTCTTTCATAGAATCCCTACAGTGCAGAAGGAGGCCATTCGGCCCATCGAGCCTACACCAACAACAATCCCATCCAGGTCCTATCCCCGTAACCCCACATATTTACCCCCCTAATCCCCCTCACACTAAGGGACAATTTATCACGGCCAATCCCCCTAACCCGCACATCTTTTGAACTGTGGGAGGAAACCAGAGCACCCGGAGGAAACCCACGCAGACACGGGGAGAATGTGTAAACTCCACACAGACAGTCACCCGAGGCCAGAATTGAACGCGGGTCCCTGGCGCTGTGAGGCGGCAGTGCTAACTACTGTGCCACCGTGCCACCCATAAAGCATTTGGCCATTATTCCAATACCTCACATTGTGATTGATATTTGCCCGTGAAGCACCTGTGGATGATTGATTCTCTTAAGAATGCCATACAAGTGCAAGTTTCTCGTGCTTTTTTTCCCCCAGTCAATGCAATTTAAAGCATTGTATCTAATGCTTCTGGAGGTCATACTCAGAAAATAACTCAGAATCACGGTTCACCCAAATATATTGGCAAGAAAAACTGGTTCAGTACAATCGCAAATTTCTTTGGTCGGGTGTGGGGATTAGGGGGCAAAGCTGGCATTTCCTGTCCACCCCTAATTTTGATTCGATTTGATTTATTACTGCCACATATATTGGGATACAGTGAAAAGTATTGTTTCTTGTGCGCTATACAGACAAAGCATACCGTTCATAGAGAAGGAAAAGAGAGAATGCAGAATGTAGTGTTACAGTCACAGCTAGGGTGTAGAGAAAGATCAACTTAATGCGAGGTAGATCCATTCAAAAGTCTGACGGCAGCAGGGAAGAAGCTGTTCTTGAGTCGGTTGGTACGTGACCTCAGACTTTTGTATCTTTTTCCCAATGGAAGAAGGCGGAAGAGAGAATGTCCGGGGTGCGTGGGGTCCTTGATTATGCTGGCTGCTTTTCCCCGAGGCAGCGGGAAGTGTAGACAGTGTTAATGGATGGGAGGCTGGTTTGCGTGATGGACTGGGCTTCATTCACGACCTTTTGTAGTTTCTTGCAGTCTTGGTCAGAGCAGGAGCCATACCAAGCTGTGATACAACCAGAAAGAATGCTTTCTATGGTGCATCTGTAAATGTTGGTGGGAATTGTAGCGGACATGCCAAATTTCCTTAGTCTCCTGAGAAAGTGGAAGCGTTGGTGGGCTTTCTTAACTATAGCGTCTGCATGGGGGGACCAGGACTCAAGGAGCTGGTAGTGAGTCATCTTCTCAAACCTATGTCAGTATGACATAGGTATATCTACAGTGCTGTTAGGGAGGGAGTTCCGAGATTTGGACCCAGTGACAGTGAAGGAATGGCTGATATATTTCCAAGGCTCTTTAAATGAACCATAGTGATTGGCTCAAACATCTCAACAGCTTTTCTCTTGTTAGATTCTTGTTAGGCAAAGGGATCAAAGGACACCTGGTTGGTGGGAATGTGGAATTCGAAACACAAACATGTCAGCTGTGATCGCATTGAATGGCAGAGCAGGCCCGAGGGGCTGAATGGCCTCCTCCTGCTCCTATATATTCACACACCTGTGTACACTGATCAAAAAGTCACCCCGAGCATATTGAGACAAAGTTATCCTGAGATCCAATAACTGGGGCATTTTCTATAAAAGTTCACTGAGTGAAATGTATTCTTAATATTCCTGCAACTTACGCTTAGTAGAAACACTTACCAGTGTAAAGTTTAATAATTTTCTGGTCTTAATATATGTCTTCATAGAAAAACAGCTTGGATCTCTATAACTTGCATATTATCATAAATCCCAAAGGCACTGCTGCCTCACAGCGCCGGGGACCCGGGTTCGATTCCGGCCTTGGATGACTGTCTGTGTGGAGTTTGCATGTGTCTGCCTGGGTTTCCTCCGGGTGCTCCGGTTTCCTCCCACCATCTTAAAGATGCGCGGGTTAGGTTGATTGGCCATGCTAAATTGCCCCTTAGTGTCCCAATAAATAAACTTTAAGATGTGTAGGTTATGCTGATAGGCCATGCGCAATCGCTCCTTTGTGTCAGGGGGACCAACAGGGTAAATACGTGGGGTTGCGGGGATAGGGCCTGGGTGGGATTGTTGTCGGTGCAGGCTCGATGGGCTGAATGGCCTCCTTCTGCACTGTAGGGATTTTATGAAAAGTGGCAGCGATTCAGTCACCAAGTTGGGTGAAACATTATTAATTATCAACTCATCAATGGTGCTGACCTGAATGTTTTGAAGGTAATAGGAAGTATTCTTTGAACAAAGTCTCACAGCTTTGTCCAAGTTTCGAAATGTTTTCTCTTCTCTATCGAATGTCTCATCTTTGACCTGTCAATAAGCAAATACAATTTATGCAAATACACACACAAGACAGCACTTCAGAAATCGCAAATGGATAAGCCATTAACACCCTATCAGTCGCACACATTCATCCAACTCATTTGCAAGTCAATTGTCCAGCAGACAAGCGATCAGGCTGGGCGAGTGGTTTGTGTTATAAGGAGAGGCTGGATAGACTGGAATTCTTTTCCCTGGAGCGTAGGAGGCTGAGGGATGATCTTATAGAGGTCAATAAAATAATGAGGGACATAGATCAGCTAGATAGTCAATATCTTTTCCCAAAGGTAGGGGAGTCTAAAACTAGAGGGCGGAGGTTTAAGGTGAGAGGAGAGAGATACAAAAGGGTCCAGAGGGGCAATTTTTTCACACAGAGGGTGGTGAGTGTCTGGAACAAGCTGCCAGAGGTAGTAGTAGAAGCGGGTACAATTTTGTCTTTTAAAAAACATTGAGAAACATGGGTAAGATGGGTATAGAGGGATATGGGGCAAACATGGGCAATTGGGACGAGCTTTGTGGTTACAAAAAAAGGGCAGCATGGACAAGTTGGGCCGAAGGGCCTGTTTCCATGCTGTAAATCTCTCTGACTCTATGAGTGGCAGAGGCACCACTCCAGCAGTGTGGAAAAGTAAATAAGGCCAATCAATAACTGAGTTTGAATGCTGTATATGACTCTGCCAGGACATATCATAGAATCCCTACAGATGCAGAAGAAGACCATTCAGCCCATCAAGTTTGCACCGGCCACAATCCCACCCAGGCCCTATTCCCATAACCCCACATATTTACCCTGCTAATCCCCCTGACACAAAGGGTTAATTCAGCATGGCCAATCAACCTAACCTGCACATCTTTGGACTGTGGGAGGAAACCGGAGCACCTGGAGGAAACCCACGCAGACACGGGGAGAACGTGCAGACTCCATACAGTGACCCGAGGAGGGAATCGAACCCAGGTCCCTGGCGCTGTGAGGCAGCGATGCTAACCACTGCGCCACTGTGCCATCCCAAAAATACAACCAGATATATTATCATTATATCAGCATGGAGCTCTTGGGCTGAAGTTGGGGATATGACAGAATTGGAAATAAGCTTTATTGGTGAAGACGGCAGTAAGGGTGGTAACGCAGCTCAGGGTTGGTCAGTAACCTGGGAAATACCTGCCGCTCTCCTCCAGTCAGGATCTTCAGGTGGCTGGTGACTCGGTTGGACTTTTTCCTGATGGACCGAATGTTCACCTTGGACAGCTTGTCTCTTAGAGACTCGTCCTCATCACTCTTCTTGTATTTCATCACTGGGGAAGGAGTTACACGCGAAGCAAGTTAGTCCTGTTTATCGTAGGAAGTTTGAAACGCGTGTTTGTGTTTTGAAAGCTCACCTCCACTCAGGAGGTGTTTGAATCACTGAGATTCTGCTGCTTCGAATGAATTGGTCTGATTCACTCTTGGTCATTTGGTATAATTTCACGATCAGAGGAATTAAACTCACTGTACACAGCAGAGTCCAAGCCTTGTGTTGTACCACTCTGACTTGAGACATCATACACAAATAGAGACAGAGAGAACTGAGTTAGACCATAAGACCATAAGACATAGGAGCAGAATTAGGCCACTCGGCCCATCGAGTCTGCTCCGCCATTCAATCATGGCTGATATTTTCCTCATCCCCATTCTCCTGCCTTTTCCCCATAACCCCTGATCCCCTTATTAATCAAGAACCTATCTATCTCTGTCTTAAAGACACTCAATGACCTGGCCTCCACAGCCTTCTGTGTTAAAGAGTTCCACCACTCGCTGGCTGAAGAAATTTCTCCTCATCTCTGTTTTAAAGGATCGTCCCTTTAGCCTGAGGTTGTGCCCTCTGGTTCTAGTTTTTCCTACCAGTGGAAACATCCTCTCCACGTCCACTCTATCCTGGCCTCGCAGTATCCTGTAAGTTTCAATAAGATCCCCCCTCATCCTTCTAAACTCCAACGAGTACAGACCCAGAGTCCTCAGCCGTTCCTCATACGACAAGCTCCTCATTCCAGGGATCATTCTTGTGAACCTCCTCTGGACCCTTTCCAAGGTCAGCACATCCTTCCTTAGATACGGGGCCCAAAGCTGCTCCAAATACTCCAAATGGGGTCTGACCAGAGCCATATACAGCCTCAGAAATACATCCCTGCTCTTGTATTCTCGCCCTCTCCACATGAATGCTAACATTGCATTTGTCTTCCTAACTGCCGACTGAACCTGCACATTAACCTTCAGAGAATCTTGAACAAGGACTCCCAAGTCCCTTTGTGTTTCTGATTTCCTAAGCATTTTCCCATTTAGAAAATAGTCTGTGCCTCCATTCCCCCTTCCAAAGTTCATAACCTCACACTTTTCCACATTGTATTCCATCTGCCACTTCTTTGCCCACTCTCCTACATTCACACCGCCCAGGCTGAGAAAGCCACTGCCCAAAGGCCAGGATTGCCCCCCTCACTTCCACCCGCAGCCTTCCCCCGTCTCCAAGGTTACACCATTGTTGTCTTTCCTCCCCATCCCGTCCCTCCCTCCACCACACCCACCCTCCCCCATCCCCCAGGTTAAAAGCACTGCCCCTTCCTCTCAGGTTACACCACTGCGCTCGTTCCCCCCTCTCCCCCAATCCCACCCAGGTCATACCACTGCCCACTCCCCTGCTTTTATCATTGCCCCTCACCCCTCCAGGTTATATCACCCTTTGGGCTCTATCACTGCCCCACCCTCTTCCCCCAGGATACACCACGGCCCAACCCTCTTCCCCCAGGGTATACCACTGCCTGCCCCCTCCCTCCCCACCCCACCCCAGGGTCTCTCGCTGCTCCTACCCCAATGCCACTAATCTTTCCCCCTGGGTTATACCACTCTGAAGTTGCTTTCCATTGGCCAATCCAAATGATATTTCCTAGTGAAAGAGATAAATTCAAAACTCTACGGCCCAACTGTTTACATTTTTAGATAGGTTAACAAACCAAGTTTCCAAAGGAATTTTACGTTGCGATGAATTAATTTCAGAGATGCCTCTATCGAGTAAACTTGTAAACTGTACAGATTCCCAATCAGCTGTGGAGTGTGGAGATCTAGCAGGCCTGTGGGATCTTCCATTTGTGAAGACTGTGTGTGGTCATTGGTCTGGACAAGGGGGAGTGGACAATAGGAGGGCGAGAAAAGAAGACGAACACTGGGGATGGAAGGGGGGGGGGGGTGGATGGGGGTGGGGGGGGGGCAGTGGTGCATGGGTGTTAACCTTTCCCATGCACTGCTCAGCAGCAAATCCCACCTGCTACTGAAATGGGGGAGGTGATGGTCTCGTGGTATTATCGCTAGACTATTAATCCAGAAACTCAGCTAATGTTCTGGGGACCCGGGTTCGAATCCCGCCACGGCAGATGGTGGAATTTGAATTCAATAAAAACAATATCTGGAATTAAGAATCTACCGATGATCATGAAACCATTGTCGATTGTCGGAAAAACCCAACTAGTTCACTAATGTCCTTTAGGGAAGGAAATCAGCTGTCCTTACCCGGTCTGGCCTACTTGTGACTCCAGAGCCACAGCAATGTGGTTGACTCAGCTGCCCTCAAGGGCAACTAGGAATGGACAATAAATGCTGGCCTGCCAGCGACGCCCATGTCCCACAAATGAATATTTTAAAAATGGGCCGAGACTGTGCGAGAATGGGCCGAGAGTGTCCAAATCCACATTCCGCTCGCACTGACCCCGAGAGCAAACCGAAACACGATGGCACGGTTATGGATTTTGGAAGGGGCAACATAAATCTGCCTCCTCATTGGTCTGTTTGCTACTAATTGGATTGCACAAAATCTTTTCCAAATGGTTTTGAAAAGAGCCATCTGCTGTCAGATTGTAATTGCCCATCACTCTGGCTGGTTTCATAGAATCATAGAATCCCTACAGTGCAGAAGGAGGCCATCCAGCCCATCGAGTAGCCCAGACCACAATTCCACCCAGGTCCTATTCCCGTAACCCCACATATTTACCCTGCTAATTCCCCTGACACTAGGGTCAATTTAGCGTGGCCAATCAACCTAACCCGCACATCTTTGAACTGTGGAAGGAGACCGGAGCACCCGGAGGAAACCCACGCAGACACGGGGAGAATGTATGAACTCCACTCAGACAGTGACCCAAGGCTGGAATTGAACCCGGGTCCCTGGCGCTGTGAGGCAGCAATGCCAACCACTGTGCTACTGTTTTGATTGGGTGTCTTGCTTACCCTGGGGTTGGATGCGAATTCGAGGCAAATGTCACCCTCAAAACCCGTGATAAATAATTCCCTTTTACATTGAAGTATAAACAACATGTGTTCCTGAACAAACTCCTTACCCAGATCCTTCCGCCTTTTAAACTCGTTGATGTTCACGTTGATTTGTCGCACTGCTGTCAGAGCATCTTCCACTGGCCTGTGATCGGCGTGTAACTCTGGCGTGGATTTCAGCAGCTCACTCAGTAGCAGTGGGTATTTCATCACTCGTTGCACAGGCTTAATTAGCAGCGATCCCATGTCCAACAAGGTGGATTTCCCTCTGGAAACAGAGACACAGGCACACGCAAACACACACGCAAACACACACGCAAACACACACGCAAACACGCACACACATAGAAACTGTTATGTAGGATAGCATTCCATTTCTATTACAAACAACAATTATAATCCACATTTTACAGCCTTTTGAATACTCCAAGAGCAGAATTACATCATTCGCTCCTTCAGATGTTTTAAGATAATGAAATGAGGTGCATGGTGGCTCAGTGGTTAGCACTGCTGCTTCACAGCGCCAAGGACCCGGGTTCAATTCCAGCCTTGGGTCACTGTCTGCGTGGATTTGCACGTTCTCCCCGTATCTGTGTGGGTTTCCTCCAGGTGCTCCGGTTTCCTCCCTAACTCCAAAGACGTGTGGGTTAGGGGGGATAAGCTATGGTAAATGTGTGGCCTTACGGGGATAGGGCCTGGGTGGGATGCTCTGTCAGAGGGTTGGTGCAGATTCTATATTTACCCAGGTGGAGTGCATTTCCTTGTGGGACTAAAAATGACCAAACAGAAAAAACATGGGGAAGAATTAAAGGGACAGAACCCAGGAGAAGCAAAGGCCAAAACTCTACCACCTCACCTGCCTCAGAATCGGAGCAGGCGAGGTTCCCAGAACAGAAATCTCTGTTGGCCTCGGGCGGGATTTTACGATCTGGCACGAGTGAGGCCATAGAATCCCGTCCAAAGTTGTACAAATATCTGTTACAAAGTGGGCAACAAAATGTTTTTTCTTCGGAAAGGTAATGGGCAGAATCTTCCAACTGTTCACGCCAGTGGGATTTTCCAGTCCCGCTGCAGTGAAAGGAGATTTGGCTGAGTGCCAAATTCCCTGACCTCGCCTACAGCAGCGGCGAGGCGTCAATGGCCAGTAAGATCACGCCCCATATCTACAAATTTTAAATGAATGATTTGATAACATGCCTTATTTATCCTGTTGGGTCACCAGTAACTCTGGGATAAACATTTACTCAGATATTTCAAGATTATTTTCCTGAATTAATTGCCAGGTTGGCAGGTAATCAAACAATGACTGGATAGCCACAGAACAAATAGCAGTTATTCTCATGAAAGGTCCAATGTATAAATCTCAGTGTGCGTAAAGAGAGCGGGAGAGAGAGCAAGAGGACACAGGGAAGGTTCAGGCAGAAGTAATTTGGTTGGATAAAATTGTATACTCACTGCTCCTGGTATATTTTCCTAATTTTAAAAGAAATAGACCATAATTAAAATATGTTGAAACAATTTAAATCAAAACACAGTTAAAAAAAAATATAAGTTGAAGGCTGGTTGAACAAAACATATCTTGCTTAAAAATAGTCATGCTGTTGAAACTTTTCATCTTGCATCTATCAGGATTGATTCACAAGTCTATTAAATCTCAAAGGGAATAACATAAGTACATATGAAATAGGAGCAGGAGTAGGCCATCTAGCCCCTCGAGCCTGCCCCGCCATTCAATAAGATCATGGCTGATCTGACAGTGGTTTAGTTCCACTTACCCGCCCGCTCCCCATAACCCTTAATTCCCTTATTGATCAGAAATCTATCTACCTGTGTCTTAAAGAGCGGCATGGTAGCACAGTGGTTAGCACTGCTGCTTCACAGCTCCAGGGTCCCGGGTTCGATTCCTGGCTCGGGTCACTGTCTGTGTGGAGTTTGCACATTCTCCTCGTGTCTGCGTGGGTTTCCTCCGGGTGCTCCGGTTTCCTCCCACAGTCCAAAGATGTGCGGGTTAGGTTGATTGGCCAGGTTAAAAATTGCCCCTTCGAGTCCTGGGATGTGTCGGTTAGAGGGATTAGCGGGTAAAATATGTGGGGGTTGGGCCTGGGTGGGATTGGGGTCGGTGCAGACTTGATGGGCCGAATGGCCTTCTTCTGCACTGTAGGGTTTCTATGATTTCTATGATTAAACATATTTAACGAGGTAGCCTCCACTGCTTCAATGGGCAGAGAATTCCAGAGATTCACTACCCTCTGAGAGAAGAAGTTCCTCCTCAACTCTGTTCTAAACTGACTCCCCCTTATTTTGATGCTGTGTCCTCTAGTTCTTGTTTCCTTTCTAAGTGGAAAGAATCTCTCTGCCTCTATCCTGTCGAGCCCCTTCATTATCTTATATGTCTCTATAAGATCTCCCCTCAGCCTTCTAAACTCCAACGAGTACAGGCCCAATCTACTCAATCTCTCCTCATAAGCTGACCCCCTCATCTCCGGTATCAACCTGGTGAACCTTCTCTGTACTCCCTCCAAGGCCAATATATCCTTTCGCAAACAAGGGGACCAAAATTGCACACAGTACTCTAGTTGCGGCCTCACCAGTACCTTGTACAATTGCAGCAAAACCTCTGCTTTTATACTGCATCCCCTTCGCGATAAAGGCCAACATTCCATTTGCCTTCTTGATCACCTGCTGCACCTGCAAACTGAGTTTTTGTGATTCCTGCACAATTTATACTCCATAGCAAAATGGGTCTGATGAGTGAAAGATGAAAAGCTTTGATAGTATGTCTCTTTTTCAGCAAAAGTGCTATTAGTAAGCATCACCGTGGTAATTGTTCTTATGCTGGTGCTCTCCTCAAGGTGAGGCTGCTTTTTGAACTCACTGAGTACTTGTGCGTCAGAAAGAGCATTGGTGAGATGCAACAGAGGCCAAGTGATCATTCTATCTCATGCCCAACTGGATTTAGAGGCATTCTTGGAGGTTTAATCACATGTTTCTCAATCACATGGCCTGTGATGTTGTTTGAGGGATTAATATTGGCCAGGAGATGAGGGGGAAACGTGAGAGTGAAACAGTAGGTGTGGATTTTTTTGCCTCCACATTGAAAGGACAAGCAGGGTCTTGATTTATCGCTTCATTCAGAGACAGCGGGGGGAGTTTCCCATCCCAACCCCCCACGGGATTCGTAGCGGGCTGGGGGGAGGGGGGGGGGGGTCGACCATGCAAAGGTCCGTGACCTCGAGCAGGATATTCCGGTGTAGGGGCGACTGCATTCGGAGAATCCCACCCAGCATTCTATGCAGCATTCCCTCAGTGCTGACCCTCTGACAGTGCAACACTCCCTCAGTACCGACCCTCTGACAGTGCGGCACTCCCTCAGTACTGACCCTCTGACAGTGCGGCACTCCCTCAGTACTGACCCTCTGACAGTGCGGCACTCCCTCAGTACTGACCATCTGACAGTGCGGCACTCCCTCAGTACTGACCCTCTGACAGTGCGGCACTCCCTCAGTACTGACCCTCTGACAGTGCGGCATTCCCTCAGTACTGACCCTCTGACAGTGCGGCACTCCCTCAGTACTGACCCTCTGACAGTGCGGCACTCCCTCAGTACTGACCCTCTGACAGTGCGGCACTCCCTCAGTACTGACCCTCTGACAGTGCGGCACTCCCTCAGTACTGACTCTCTGACAGTGCAGCACTCCCTCAGCACTGACCCTCTGACAGTGCAGCACTCCCTCAGTACTGACCCTCTGACAGTGCAGCACTCCCTCAGTACTGACCCTCTGACAGTGCGGCACTCTCTCAGCACTGACCCTCTGACAGTGCAGCACTCCTTCAGTACTGACCCTCTGACAGTGCGGTACTCCCTCAGCACTGACCCTCTGACAGTGCGGTACTCCCTCAGCACTGACCCTCTGACAGTGCGGCACTCCCTCAGTACTGACGCTCTGACAGTGCGGCACTCCCTCAGTACTGACCCTCTGACAGTGCAGCACTCCCTCAGTACTGACCCTCTGACAGTGCAGCACTCCCTCAGTACTGACGCTCTGACAGTGCGGCACTCCCTCAGTACTGACCCTCTGACAGTGCAGCACTCCCTCAGTACTGACCCTCTGACAGTGCGGCACTCCCTCAGTACTGACCCTCTGACAGTGCGGCACTCCCTCAGTACTGACCCTCTGACAGCGCAGCACTCCCTCAGCGCTGACCCTCTGACAGTGCGGCACTCCCTCAGTACTGACCCTCTGACAGTGCGGCACTCCCTCAGTACTGCAGTGGGAGTGTCTGCATTGATTATGATTATGTGGTGAAGCCAAGTCAAGGTGCTACCCGCAGCTGACTCAGTAATCTCCAGTTACTTACTTCAGAACATCAACCTGGCTTCTTAAAAGTCTCTGAATTTCATCGTCTTTGTCGTATGTTTCGAGCAAGCTGCTGGCGTCGTCATGGTGATAACAATAAATTTTATAGACTTCTTCTAAAGGAGTTTTCAGCTGCAGAAATATTTCACCTGTTTTCAGAAGTGAAGGAAGTGTGAGTTTAATGGAAAAACTCCTGGAAATGGCCCAAAATTTTCATACTCAAACCTTGCTAAAAAATAAATTAACCCAACAAGAACACTGAACTGATCCCAGCCAAGGTCAGTGTGAATAACTGCAGCCTCACACACAATTTGTTCCGGCATTGGTGGCTGATCCTGGGCCCCAAGCTCTGGAATTTTCACCATAATCCTCACCACCATCTTTCTCTCTCCCCGTCTCTCTCTCGCTCTCCCCGTCTCCCCCCATCTCTCTCTCACTCTCCCCGTCTCCTCCCATCTCTCTCTCACTCTCCCCCCCCATCTCTTTCTCACTCTCCCCGATTTCCCCCATCTCTCTCTCTCACTCTCCCCGTCTCCCCCATCTCTCTCTCACTCTTCCCGTCTCCCCCCATCTCTCTCTCGCTCCTCCCGTCTCCCCCATCTCTCTCTCGCTCTCCCCGTCTCCCCCCATCTCTCTCTCACTCTCCCCGTCTCCCCCCATCTCTCTCTCTCTCTCTCCCCATCTCCCTCCATCTCTCTCTCACTCTCCCCATCTCCCCTTCATTAAAACCTATTGATGAAGCTTCTAAGTCACCCTTCCTCATAGTTCACATTGCTTGGTAATACATTTAGTCTGATTTTGTATCCTTGGGATGTTTGTCAACCAAATACATGAAGGAACACGTGTAGAAGGCTCTTAGAATCATAGAATCCTACAGGGCAAAAGGAGGCCATTCGGCCAATCAAGGCTGCACCGTCCACAATCCCACCCAGGCCCTATCCCCATAACCCCATGCATTTAACCTCTTATTGGCTCTTATCCACCATAGCGTGGATGAATTCCAGCATCACGACCAATAGAATATAGTTACGCTGACCTTGATACATTGGAAAATATATCAATCACTGAAAGTTTACGCGTAGGCAGCTTAAGCTGAACAAAAAACAAAAAGCTTCTTGTGTTTTAGAAATAGAATAAAGAATTAATAATGCATTTGTTCAAAACAGTGATAGGTCACAGTGGACAGTTTAACCATAGAATCCTACAGTGCAGAAGGAGGCCATTCAGCCCATCGGGTTTGTACTGACCACAATCCCACCCAGACCCTATTGCCCTAACCGCACCTATTTGCCTTGCAAATCCCCTTGACACTAAGGGACAATTTAGAACGGCCAATCCCCCTAACCCGCACATCTTTGGACTGTGGGAGGAAACCGGAGCACCTGGAGGAAACCCACGCAGACACGGGGAGAATGTGCAAACTCCACACAGACAGTGACCCAAGCTGGGAATTGAACCCGGGTCCCTGGCGCTGTGAGGCAGCAGTGCTAACCACTGTGCTGCCCTAAATATTTTATGAAATATTAAAGCCATAACGAGTGGACAGCAGAAATGTCGGAGATGGGAGCAGTAGCTTTCAGGAAAGATTTGAAATATTGAGAGGATCGCCACTGGCAGCAGGAATGACCTCCTCCAGCTCAGGAAAGCTCTGGTCCCTCCAGGGATGTTCAATTATTAAACAAATATATCTAGGTCACTGTGTACATACCAATCATTTGCATTTCTGGTTCCTCCTCAGTGATTGCGTACGCTAACATTGACAGGAGCTTTGCGGATATCTGATGGACCGAGTCAATGTTGCTGAACAACCTGTCCACATCGAGGCACTCCATCTGCAGATACAATCCCAGATCAACTTACATCAACAAACCACGGCAAACACAACACAACCTGGTCTTTGTCCAGCTGAAGATGAAGATCTAATTCTTCTCAGTGTCCAACAGGGTCCCATTTACGAAATCTATCCCTTTTGCTTTTCATAGAATCCGACAGTGCAGAAGGAGGCCATTCGGCCCATCGAGTCTACACCAACCATAATCCCACCCAGGCCCTATCCCCATAACCCCATGCATTTACCCTAGCCAGTCCCCCTGACACCAAGGGGCAATTTAGCATGGCCAATCCACCTAACCCGCACATCTTTTGGTTGCAACATACAATTTCTTTTGGGGAAATGATAATTACTTTCATCGTATTTTAGTTTTTTCTTTGTAGTCATCCACTGCAGCACGAACCAATGGCAAAGTATCTTCACATGTCTTTGAGCCCACAAATGTAGTCACAGCTCAAAAATAGGCCATTCAGCCCCACACAGACCTCCTCCCACCCTACTTCATCTCACCTCATTAGCATATCATTATATTAATTTTCTCCTCAAGTCTCCCCATAGGGAGCCGATGGCCTAGTGGTATTATCACTAGACTAATACTCCAGAAACTCAGCTAATGGTCTGGGGACCTGAGTTCGAATCCAGGTGGTGGAATTTGAATTCAATTAAAACAAAATTTGGAATTAAGAATCTACTGATGGCTATGAAACCATTGTTGATTATCAGAAACACCCATCTGGTTCACTAGTGTCCTTTAGGGAAGGAAATCTGCTGTCCTTATCTGGTCTGGCCTACATGTGACTTCAGAGCCACAGCAATGTGGTTGACTCTCAACTTCCCTCTGAAATGGCCAGCAAGCCGCTTAGTTGTATCAATTGTTCAAGAAGGCAGCTCACCACCTTCTCAAGGGCAACTAGGGATGGGCAATAAATGCTGGCCAGCCAGCGATGCCCATGTTCCACGAATGAATTTTTAAAAATTAGCTTCCTCTTAAATGCATCTGCACTAGTTGTCTCAACCACTCTCTGTGGGAGTGAGTTCCACATTCTCCCTATTCCTGTGGGAGTGAGTTTACATTCTTCCTACTCCCTGTGGGAGTGAGTCCCACATTCTCCCCACTCTCTGGGTAAAGAAGTTTCTCCTGAATTCTCGATTGGGTTTATTAGTGACTGTCTTAAATTTATGATCTCTGGTTCTGGCCTCCCCACAAGTTGAAACATCTCCATGTCTACCCTAACAAATTCCTTCACAATTTTAAAGATCTCGATCAGGTCACCCATCCCACCAACCTTCTCTTTTCTAGAGCAAAGAGCCCTGGCCTGTTTAACCTTTGCTGATAACTGGAACCGTTCAGTTCTGTAACATCCTCTTCAATCTTTACAAAAAAGTTATCCCTTAACCAATGTGCAGAATGGACAGAGCAAGCTCCTAATCTATCCCCTTGCTTGTTGCAAAAACCAATTCAAATTCACATTGAATCCAATCCCTGGTCCCACAAGAGAGACATACAAGATCCAGGGTGACAAGATAAGGCATATTACCCCATCTTGGGCTTGATTCTACACTTGACCTTAGCCCAAAGGCCTAGTTAAGTCTTTCTTACATCTTCTCATACCCCATTGAGCCAATGTCTCTTCAGTTCTGGAAAATACAGTCATTCTAAGAAACTGTCACCATTTTAGCCCATCTGACTGTATCAGAACTTTATTTCTAATCTGCCTGGTAACTCTGAGAACTGGATTTAATGTGAGTGTTAAATGAAGCTAACATACATACACCCTCGCACACATATACCCATGGACAGAGATGGAACAAACCTGATTTTCTTTTCTTTACTTGTACCTTCACAGTGTTTGTTTCCAATTGCTCTATTATTTAAATGTCTCCGACCCTCTACCCTATGACACACCTTCCTTTTAGTTTTTCACTCCTACCTCCCTGCCTCCGTAACTTCTTCCATTCTGATGAGAGATCATTGACCTGAATGGTTATCTCAGTTTCCCTCTGCACTGACCCGCTGTTTCAGATTTTCAGTATTTTGTGTGTGATTTACTTCTGCTGTCTTTTCAACAAACTCGCTCAGAAATGCACTGTTTTTTTTCATTCATTTGTGGGACACGGGCGTCGCTGGCTGGCCAGCATTTATTGCCCATCCCTAGTTGTCCTTGAGAAGGTGGTGGTGAGCTGCCTTCTTGAATCGTTGCAGTCCATGTTCTGTGGGTTGACCCACAATGCCGTTAGGGAGGGAGTTCCAGGATTCTGATCCAGTGACTGTGAAGGAACGGCGATATATTTCCAAGTCAGGATGGTGGGTGGCTTGGAGGGGAACTTGCGGGTGGTGGTGTTCCCATGTATCCGCTGCCCTTGCCCTTCTAGATGGAAGTGGTTATGGGTTTGGAAGGTGCTGTCTAAGTATCTTTGATGAGTTGTTGCAGTGCATCTTGTAGATGGTACACACTGCTGCTACTGAGCGTCGGTGGTGGAGGGAGTGGATATTTGTGGATGTGGTGCTAATCAAGCGGGGCTGCTTTGTCCTGAATGGTGTCCTTGAGTGTTGTTGGAGCTGCACCCATCCAGGCAATTGGGGAGTATTCCATCACACTCCTGACTTGTGCCTTGTAGATGGTTGGTAGGCTTTGGGGAGTCAGGAGGTGAGTTACTCACCGCAGTATTCCTAGCCTCTGACCTGTTCTTGTAGCCGCTGTGTTTATGTGGTGAGTCCAGTTGAGTTTCTGGTCAATGGTAACCCCCAGGATGTTGACAGTGGGGAATTCAGTGATGGTAACATGATTGAATGTCAAGGGACGGTGGTTAGAGTGTCTCTTATTGGTGATGGCCATTGCCTGGTATTTGTGTGGCACAAATGTTACTTGCCACTTATCAGCCCAAGCCTGGATAGTGTCCAGATCTTGTGACCCGCATTATACACCAAGCGAACATTAAATGAATGAAGGGGAAAGAGACGGAGAGATGGGCTAGGGGAAAAGAAGGAAAGAGGGAAGAGGGAGAGAAGGACAACTTAAAGCAGTAGCTTGGACATAGCCAATCACAACGATACGCGAGACTGGGTATATTCAAATCGATCTTATAGGGTGGAGGGAGGGAGGTCAGACACATGAACATTATTATCTCTGGTTTCAGCCATTTTGAAGAGTTTGGGGGAGGTAAGCAAGAGGCAGGGAGGTAACGGGCAAGGTTACAGAGTTGGAAACAGGCGATTTGAGTGATGGTGAAGATATGGATTATCGCAGAAGCAATAATCTCGCTTTTAGCGCAAACACAGCACTGAGCCCCCACAGAAAAAAATTGAAAAAAGCCAAACTTGTGGGATTAATTTTAACCCAATTGCCGAGAGAAATATCCGGGCATTAAAAAGTATGTCAACAAATATAAGATGAGAAATAAAACTTGTTTCCAAATGGTTCCGAGCGGTTTTGGGAATATTACCTTTCTCTCTCTCAGTGGTTGAACCACGTGCGTGATGCACAGATCGAGATCATTGAAGTGATCTCGTTCGGTCTCAACTAGTTCTTCAATGACCTTCAACCTCCTGCACATCATACGTTGCCTATGCTCCTTTGGGTCCAGTGTGGGGGTCACTGGTGCTTCAGGGATTGCGTGCGGGGCCATCTTAGCTGTGAAGGAAGGAAGAAGCATTAGAATCTGTGGATGGAGAATAATGAGGAGGTTAGTCAGAAATGGCAGCGACTTGAAGAAACTAAGGAACAGGAGGAGGCCATTCAGCCCTTCGAACCTTTACCAGGATTCAGTTAGATCATTGCTAATCTCTACTTCAATTCTACCTTGAATCCATAACCTTGCTTAACAAAAATTGATCAATTGTGAATATCGGTTTTGAAACTTCCAATCAATCCCTCGTAGAATCATAGAATCTTACAGAGCAGAAGGAGGTCATTTGGCCCATCAAGTCTGCACCAACCACAATCCCACCCAGGCCTTATCCCCATGGATTTACCCTGCAAGTCCCCTGACACTAAGGGGCAATTTAGCATGGCAAATCCACCTAACCGCACATCTTTGGACTGTGGGAGGAAACTGGAGCACCTGGAGGAAACCCATGCAGACACGGGGAGAACATGCAAACTCCACGCAGACACGTCTCAACCGCTTTTTGGGAACAGTTTTCCAGATTTCCACCACCCTTTCTTTGAAGAAGCATCCTTGAACAATAGTCCTGAAATGCCTTGCTGTAATGTGGAGGCTAAAGCTTCACAGAGGTAGAGGTTAACTATAACCCACAGTGGAAAACACTCCTTTCTCCCCCAGGATTTTTTTTTGCCAATTATCTTCAATCAGTGTTGCTTGGTTACCCACCCTCCTGCCAATGGAAAGTTACTCCTTATTTACCCCTTCAGAATTTTAAACTCCTCCATTAAATCTCCCCCTTCACCTTCCCTGCTCCAAGGAGAACAACAGCAGCTTCTCCAGTCTCCCCACTTTACTGAAGCCACTCACCCTCGATACCATTCCGGCAAATCTCACCAGCAAAGCCTTGACATCCTTCCTAAAATGTCAAGCCCAGAACGGGACACAATACCCCAGCTCGGGTCTGACTTAGAAAGGTTTGGCATAAACTTTATCCTGTAAAACAATCACTAAGAAATCCAATGAGGAATTCAAGGGGAATCCCTTGGGATGAACTTTTGTCCCCAAATTGGGTCGGCTGCACCTCCTGGTGCCCCCAACATTGCAAATGTAAAATAGGATCAGGCCATAAAGATGGCTTCATCACACCGGTCTCCGAAAGGGTGAGGGAGTAGGGGAAATTGGCAGCCCGCCATTTTGAAATGACTAATTATCAAGCTGTTGAGTTTGCTAAAGGCCCAACCAACCCACCGCAATGTTTCATTGCCCACTGAACTTTTTGGGCATTGAACGTAAAAAGCTTTGGGATGCTTTTACAGCAGCGATGCCGAGGGGGCATCAGGATGGAAGAAAAGTTGTGTGACCGGTGGGGTTGCCAGCTGTGAGTAAATGAATTCCTGGAGGAAAACTCCACTGAGAAACCAGAGTGGTGAAAATGTGCAACTATGAAATGATTGAGACAAATAGCATTGCCCCATTAAACAGTCATAGAATCCTTACAGTGCAGAAGGAGGCCATTCGGCTCATTGAGTCTGCACCGGCAACAATCCCACCCAGGCCCTACCCCCATAACCCCACATTTTTATCCAGCTAGTCCCTCTGACACCAAGGGGCAATTTAGCATTGTCAATGCACCTAACCCACGCGTCTTTGGAGTGTGGGAGGAAACCGGAGCACCCGGAGGAAACCCACGCAGACACAGGGAGAACGTGCAGACTCCACACAGACAGTGACCCAAGGGCAGAATTGAACCCGGGTCCCTGGCGCTGTGAGGCAGCAGTGCTCACCCACTGTGCCACCGTGCCGACAAGAATATGAGGGAGAAAGGAATAGAAGGATGGTGGCACAGTGGTTAGCACTGCTGCCTCACAGCGCCAGGAATCCGGGTTCAATTCCGGCCTTGGGTCACTGTTTGTGCGGAGTCTGCACATTCTCCCCGTGTCTGCATGGGTTTCCTCCGGGTGCTCCGGTTTCCTTCCACTGTCCAAAGATGTGCTGGTTAGGTGGATTGACCTTGCTAAATTGACCCTAGTGTCAGGGGATTAGCAGGGTAAATATGTGAGGTTACGGGGATAGGGCCTGGGTGGGATTGTTGTTGGTGCAGGCTTGATGGGCCGAATGGCCTCCTTCTGCACTGTGGGGATTCTATGATACGCTGACCGGGTGAGGTGAAGGAGGATGGAAGGTTGTTTGTGTAACAGATAAACAGCAGTGTGGGCCACGTATGCTGTAAATACTGTGTAATTCTATGCAAGAGTGAAAGGCTAGTTGAAAACCATTCATGTAGAGCGATTGGTGATTGGACTGGTCGGTAAGGCATCATTTAAGAGTGGGTTGGTGCTGAGATAGGAGACTTGAAATTTTCTAGATGAATGAACTAAAATCGAGTGAATGGCCATCCTCGTCTTTACTTACTGTGTTGTCCTGTGAATAAACCTCTCAATGAATAAAATGGAAAAACAAATATTTAATCAAGAAAATGTGTTTAGCCTTTGTGGAAAGTAAATCAACAACAAATGCAATTTGAGGGAGTTTGCTATCGCTGGAGATACAGTGACCAAACATCACTGAGATAGTCGGCACAAATTATCGGCTCCCTGTAACCATGGATCTTCACAGCAGTACCCTGAACTTTGAACTCTGTTGTTCCACAAATGATTGATGTGGCAAACTTGATATATTCTTAAAAGAAGAGGATGTTTGTGGTTGCAGATTGTGCATCGCTGGTCTGCTGGATTAGGGGGTGTTGAAACGGCCACAATTGGAGGTTGGACAAACTCGGTTTATTCTCACTGGAACGATGGAGGTTGAGGGGTTGACCTGATAAGAGGTCTACAAGATTATGAGTGGCATGGACAGAGTGGATAGTCAGATGCTTCTTTTCTAGGGTAGAAAAGTAAAGTATTAGGGGACATAGGTTTAAGGTGCGTGGGGAAAAGTTTAGAGGAGATTTGCGAGGCAAGTTTTTTTACACAGAGGGTGGTGAATGTCTGGAATGCGCTGCCCGGGGAGGGGGTGGGAGCAGGTACGATAGCGGCATTTAAGGGGCAACTAGACAAATACATGAATAGGATGGGAATGGAAGGATACGGACTCATTAAGTGCGTATGGTTTTAGTTTAGGCAGGCATCATAATCGGCACAGGCTTGGAGGGCCGAAGGGCCTGTTCCTGTGCTGTACTGTTCTTTGTTCTTTGATGTTCTCTGAGTGGCTTGAATCAATTGTCTTTGCCAGTTGGAGAGGATTTTTGTTGTATTTGCTGCACATATTTCTTTGTTCTCTCCAATCCATGGAGGTAAGCAGTAACGGGGATGGTGTACGAGAAGGCAAATTCTGTTTTTCTTGTCTAAAGTGGAGGATTCCATAGCATCTCACAGAAACAAGACCAAGTGCAAACGGTTCTTCTCCTGAGGCGCAACCCTGTCATCATTCTGTTCAGTATTTCGTGACTCTCTCTAACATTTATCAGGTCAAAGACCTTTCTTCTCAATGGAGCTATCTGGTATAATTCTAGTAAATCTTTTCGCAGGCTCTCCAGTACCAAGGGAGGCGATGGCCTAGTGGTATTATTGCTTGACTATTAATCCAGGAAACTCAGCCAATGTTCTGGTGGACCCAGGTTCAAATCCTGCTATGGCAGATGGTGGAATTTGAATTCCATTTTAAAAAATCTGGAATTAAGAATGATGACCATGAAACCATTGTTGATTGTCGGAAAAACCCATCTGGTTCACTAATCCCCTTTAGGGAAGGAAATCTGCCGTCCTTATCCAGTGTGGCCTGCATGTGATTCCAGCAATGTGGTTGACTCTCAACTGCACATTTTTGGGCTGTGGGAGGAAACTGGAGCACCCGGAGGAAACCCACGCAGACACGGGGAGAACGCGTAGACTCCACACAGACAGTGACCCAAGCCAGGAGTCACACCCGGGTCCCTGGCGCTGTGAGGCAGCAGTGCTAACTGCAGTGAGGCAGCGGTGCTAACCGCTGTGCCACCGTGCCGCCCAGATTCCAGCATCCACAGTAATTTGCCTTTTCTAAACGTCTACTCATTTTCCTGGTATTAACCAGATCCTCCAATCTGGCATACAAAGAACAAAGAACAGTACAGCACAGGAAACAGGCCCTTCGGCCCTCCAAGCCTGTGCCGCTCCTTGGTCCAACTAGACCAATCGTTTGTATCCCTCCATTCCCAGGCTGCTCATGTGACTATCCAGGTAAGTCTTAAAAAGAGGCATCCTCCGAAAATGTTGAAGTTGTATTTCTGATTTCCGAGCCCAAGCCATTTCTCTACATGCTGAGCTATAGTGGTCCCAATGCAAACTCCTGTGGAACACCAGTTCCCACCTTCTGTCAGGCTAACTATCCTTAAGCAGCTGGACTATAGTAAGCTTGCTATCCATTCTGCTACCTGTCTCTGACTGGAATAATGTGGAGATGCTGGTGTTGGACTGGGGTAAAAGTCCAAAGATGTGTGGGTTAGGTTGATTGGCCATGCTAAAATTGCCCTTAGTGTCCTGGTATGCGTAGGTTGGAGGGATTAGTGGGTAAATATGTAGGGATATGGGGGGTAGGGCCTGGGTGGGATTGTGGTCGGTGCAGGCTCGATGGGCCGAATGGCCTCTTTCTGTGCTGTAGGGTTTCTAAAGTTTCTAAGGGTAAACACAGTAAGAAGTCTAACAACACCAGGTTGAAGTCCAACAGGTTTATTTGGTAGCAAAAGCCACTAGCTTTCGGAGTGCTGCCCCTTCGTCAGGTAAGTGGCTGGAATAAACTGTGTGCAGGACCTACCTTCTATAGAACAGCAAACCGCGGGGAGAGAATGAAGTGTGGAACACCTCCCAGAGCTCGATTAACCACAGATGGAGTCTAGTTTATTATCCTGAGGCTTATGTTTACATCGTAACACCTTGGCGTGTTACGTCCTTGCAACACATTTCAGCTAATGTGTTCTCCTACATTTAACATTCTGTCAGCCACGTAATGGTGGAATTGTGCAACTGTTTGCAACAGCAAGGGTTGTATAAGTAAAATCTTATAAAAGGACGGTATTTGTTGTGATTTAAAAATGTTTGCGTATTGAGAGAAGAGAATGGAGTATTTTTCCACATTCAGTGTCGAGGTTAGACGTTGTGCTGTCAAACTCCCTCCAGACTCAAAACTCTCCCAACCCTCAGCTGCACAGCTCCCGGCTGATCACCTATTCTTAACTTTGGCCAGGTTGCCTAGTGATAGGTGATGAATCACCTCAAAAAAAAAAAATCACACCAGGGACTTTTACCCTGGAGAAAGAGCATGTTTCTCCTGCTCTGCGCCAACACAGAGCAGCAGGTTAAACTTCAAACTGTTCTAGATCCTTCTATCCTCCCAGTTAAAGAAGGTGAGACCCAGAGCTGGATTTATCCACGGGTCTTTACACAGAGTGTAGAAAATGTGGAAGCCCCAGGAAGCGGTTGAAGTGAATAGAATAGAATGGGAATCTATCTAAACACACAGAAACATAGAAGATAGGAGCAGGAGGCCATTCTGCCCTTCAAGCCTGCTCCACCATTCAGTATGATCATGGCCGATCACCCAACTCAATAGCCTAATCCCGCCTCTTCCCCTATATCCTTTGATCCCCTTCACCTCAAGTGTGACACCTAACTGCTTCTTGAAAACATTAATTGGCCTTAACTACTGTCTGTGGTAGTGAATTCCCCAGGCTGACCACTTTCTGGGTGAAGAAATTTCTCCTCATCTCTGTCCTAAACCATCGCCCCTGTATCCTCAGACTGTAACCCCTGGTTCCTGGTCCTCCTTCGCTGAATTCTAAACTGCTCCCAATTCTCAGCACTGCATTTTTCTTGGCCAATTTGTGTGCCTCTCCCTTGGATCCAACACGATCTCTAATTTCCCTTGGAAGCCATGGTTTGGCCACCTTTCCAGTTTAACATTTGCGCCGGACAGGAATAAACAACTGTTACAGTTCACCCCCATGTGCTCTTTGAATGCCTTTCCACCGTCATCCCTTTAAGTAACGTTTCCCTATCCGCCATTGCCAACTCGTGCCTCATACCATCATTGTTTCCTTTATTCAGATTCAGAATCCTGAATGAAGGTGAAAGGAATAGAAGGAAAAACTCTGAGTTCCAGTAGAATTGGAGGAGGCTCATGGGGACCAGTTCAGCAAAATGAGTTGTTTCTGTGATTTGATTTGATTTGATTTATTTATTTACTGCCTTGCATTAAGTTGATCTTTCTCTACACCCTAGCTATGACTGTAACGCTACATTTTGTACACTCTTGTTTCCTTCTCTATGAACGGTATGCTCTGTCTGTATAGCGCATTAGAAACAATACTTTTCACTGTATACTAATACATGTGACAATAATAAATCAAATCAGCAGGTATCGACAATCAAGTCTACATTATAATGCAGATGGACTTAAGGTCATCACTACCAAATAATTTGTTAGGTAGCAGTTTGTCAAATGATTAAAGGGGAAATATCTCATACTTTGAACAGGTAGACAGTACACCAGATACTCTGGACAAGTGAGCAAGTACACTCGGCGCATTCTGATACGCTCAGAAGTATTGGACATGGCATTATGAAGGAAGACCTCAGAACTACCACCTGACTTGAAATTGTGTTCCTTAAGGAGATTGGAGCTGTGAGCACAGTCAGGGTGTCTTCCTTGGGGACTCACAGTGATCATTCCGCCATCATTGAGAAAGCGGGTGTTGGACAAGTTACACAAGGGCCATTGTGGAATTGTATACATGAAGGATATAGCCAGGAGTTATTTCTGATGACCTGGATTGGGCACGGAAATTGAGGAGAAAGCTGGAATGCGTTCTTCATGTGGGAAAGTTAGAAACCTGCCACCCTTAGCACCACTGCACGCATGGGAATGGCCTGAAGAGGCTTGGAAACGAGCACACGTAGACTTTACAGGATCTTTTGAAGAACGTATGTTCTTCATAACTGTCGATGCTCAAAGTGGCAGAAATTGCTATAATTAATTCGATTTCATTGGAAAAGGCCATCGAGAGGCTAGGAGAAGTCCTTGAACAACTGGTAAGTGACAATGGACCTCAATTTGTCTCCCAAGAATTAAAAGCTTTTTGAAAGGGAATGGTATTTAAAATATTGGGCGGGACTCTACAGCCTTGCTCCGGTGAGACCAGAAATTCCCACCCATGGCCAATGGAGATTTCCGCTGTTGGACCCTCGCCCACGACGATTCCATAGCGGATGAGGTGGTAGAGTTCTGGCCATTAGAACTGCACCGCACCATCCTGCTATGAACAGACCAGCAGAACATTTTGTTCAAATATTGAAACACACATTGAGAGCCACCAGGGGACAAGGAGCTGATCAAACATCTTAACTAATTCCTACTAATATATAGGATTACCGCTCATTCTATGACCAAAACCTCTCCTGGTTTATACCAGTCCATCACACAACCCAGCCTCCCATTCATTGACTCTGTCTACACTTCCCACTGCCTCGGCAAAGCAGTCAACATAATCAAAGACCCCATGCACCCTAGACGTTCTCTCTTCCACCTTCTTCCATTGGGAAAAAGATACAAAAGTCTGAGGTCACGTACCAACCGACTCAAGAACAGCTTCTTCCCTGCTGCCATCAGACTTTTGAATGGACCTACCTCGTATTAAGTCTTTTTTGACGCCCAGCTATGACTGTAACACTACATTCTGCACTCTCTCCTTTCCTTCTTTATGAACGATATGCTTTGTCTGTATAGCGTGCAATAAACAATACTTTTCACTGTATACTAACACACATGGCACTAATTAATCAAATCAAATCAAATGTAATGAAGAAGAGACAAGTACGTTCGACATTTGACTTGTTGAAACCTCTGGAAACAAAAGAAATTATTCAACAACAAGGACAGATACAATGACGGGAAAGCAACACAAAACATCATGTATTCCACCAAGGACAAGGCATGTTGGCCAGGAATTATTCCACAGGAGAGGGACAAGTTCCTGCCATGACCCTCGTACAGACTGGACCAATCTCGTGTACCATTCAAACCCGACGTGATGTAATCTGGAGGAGGCTCGTGGAACAGCTGTCGGCGGAGAAAGATAAATCGGCCGGAAATGGAACGTGTGGAACATCCAGGTTCAGCTGTACAATGTCCTAACCTGAAGCTTCCTGAAACCCTGACACTGTTGAGGAAAGCAACACTTCACATGTAGACCATACACCAAGTCAACATCGACACCAGTCAAACCAATCACTGATGACGTTTGTGTAAAATCAAAAATGCCAACGGTTACAGCCAGTGCAAAGAAAATGCCAGAATTTCACCATCAACTGTTCTGAGAGCAATCACTTTCTTCCCGGCTGCCGTCAGACTTTTAAATGGACCTACCTCTTACTAAGTTGATCTTTCTCTACATCCGAGCTATGACTGTCCGACTTATTGCTTATTGTTCATGTTTTTTTGTTCATTTCTGGGACATGGGCGTCGCTGGCTGGGCCAGCATTTATTGCCCATCCCTAGTTGCCCTTGACAGGGCAGTTTGAGTCAACCACATTGTTGAGACTCTGGAGTCACATGTAGGCCAGACCAGGTAAGGACGGCAGATTTCTTTCCTTAAAGGACATCAGTGAACCAGATGGGTTTTTCCGACAATCGGCAATGGTTTCATGGTCATCAGTAGATTCCTCATTCCAGATTTTTTTTATTGAATTTAAATTCCACCATCTGCTGTGGCGGGATTCGAACCCGGGTCCCCAGAACATTAGCTGAGTTTCTAGATTAGTAGTCTAGCGATAATATCACTAGGTCATCGCCTCCCCTTAAACAATGTTACACTTGTTTGAATTTATTCAGTTTAAATGCAGAGGAAATGTTATGTGTTAATATAGTTTTGGTCCCCTTATTTGCGAAAGGATATATTGGCCTTGGAGGGAGTGCAGAGAAGGTTCACCAGGTTGATACTGGAGATGAGGGGTGTAGCTTATGAGGAGAGACTGAGCAGATTGGGTCTGTACTCGTTGGAGTTTAGAAGGATGAGGGGTGATCTTATAGAGACATATAAGATAATGAAGGGGCTGGATAGGGTAGAGGTGGAGAGATTCTTTCCACTTAGAAGGGAAACCAGAACTAGAGGGCACAGCCTCAAAATAAGGGGGGGCCGGTTCAGAACAGAGTTGAGGGGGAACTTCTTCTCTCAGAGGGTAGTGAATCTCTGGAATTCTCTGCCCATTGAAGTGGTGGAGGCTACCTCGTTGAATATGTTTAAATCACGGGTAGATAGTTTTCTGATTGATAAGGGAATTAGGGGTTATAGGGATCAGGCGGGTAAGTGGAACTGATTCGCTTCAGATCAGCCATGATCTTATTGAATGGTGGGGCAGGCTCGAAGGGCCGGATGGCCTACTCCTGCTCCTA
Source organism: Mustelus asterias (assembly GCF_964213995.1). Classification (NCBI taxonomy): domain Eukaryota; kingdom Metazoa; phylum Chordata; class Chondrichthyes; order Carcharhiniformes; family Triakidae; genus Mustelus; species Mustelus asterias. The sequence continues at coordinate 4,209,619 of NC_135801.1, read as the reverse complement.
TTTCTTATGTTCTTATGTTCTTAATATTGATTCTTGGTGGCTGCACCAAGCACTGCGTATTAATATATTCATGAGTTCACGGGAAGCGAAGTCCACGTCACTAGCGCGGGAAACTGTCAGAGTGAAGAAGTCACCGTGGAGTGAACAGCCCCCTGTGAATAAAGCTCCGTTATTTTTAACTCTCCATGCTTCCTTTGACTTGATTTGATTCATTATTGTCACATGTATTAACATACAGTGAAAAGTATTGTTTCTTGCGCGCTATACAGACAAAGCATACCGTTCATAGAGAAGGAAAGGAGTGCAGGATGTAGTGTTACAGTCACAGCTAGACTGCAGAGAAAGATCAACTTAATGCAAGGTAGGTCCATTCAAAGGTCTGACAGCAGCAGGGAAGAAGCTGTTCTTGAGTCGGTTGGTACGTGACCTCAGACTTTTGTATCTTTTTCCCGAAGGAAGAAGGTGGAAGAGAGAATGTCCGGGGTGCGTGGGGTCCTTAATTATGCTGGCTGCTTTGCCGGGGCAGCGGGAAGTGTAGACAGAGTCAGTGGATGGGAGGCTGGTTTGCGTGATGGATTGGGCTACATTCACGGCCTTTTGTAGTTCCTTGCGGTCTTGAGCAGAGCAGGAGCCCCATACCAAGCTGTGATACATCCGGAAAGAATGCTTTCTATGGTGCATCTGTAAAAGTTGGTGAGAGTCGTAGCTGACATGCCAAATTTCCTTAGTCTTCTGAGAAAGTAGAGGCATTGGTGGGCCTTTTAAACTAAATGTTGGCGTGGGGGGGACCAGGACAGGTTGTTGGTGATCTGGACACCTAAAACCTGAAGCTCTCGACCCGTTCTACTTCGTCCCTGTTGATGTAGACAGGGGCATATAGTGTCAATCCTCCAATATACAACACTAGTGATGATGATTGAGGGATAAATATTGGCCTGGGCATCAGGGATACCTCCCCTGCCCTTCTTTAAAATAGTCCCCCTGGATTTTTGTTTTTACATCTAACCGAGCTGGCAAATGGAGCCTCAGTTTAATGTTTCATCCAAAAGGCAGCACTGTGGCAGTGCAGCACTCCTTCAGTACTGCACTCCTTCAGTACTGCACCGAGAGCGTCAGCCTTGATCTTTCTGCTCAAATCCTGCAGCGGGACTTTAACCCGATCATTGTAATTGAACTGAGCCACAGGTGACGGCTAATTCCCCACAAGGGGAAGCGTCCCCTCCAGATCCAAACCCGTGTTATAATCTCAAATGTTTCTGTCAGGTCGCCAAGCTCTTGGGGTGCAGAGGGTGTCGGAGTCGGAAGCTCAGGATTCAAGTCCCACTCCGGAGTTGTGCCATGGGAATCGACGTGTGGTGGGATGGAAAATTTGATGGACCAACAAAAGTTTGCTGTATAAGATGCTGGTGAGGCCACACCTGGAGTACTGTGTACAGTTTTGGTCTCCTTACTTGAGAAAGGATATACTGGCACTGGAGGGGGTGCAGAGGAGATTCACTAGGTTAATTCCAGAATTGAGAGAGTTGGCTTAAGAGGAGAGACTGAATAGACTGGGAATGTACTCATTAGAATTCAGAAGAATGAGGGAAGGTCTTATAGAAACATATAAGATTATGAAGGGAATAGATAAGATAGAAGCAGAGAGGTTGTTTCCACCGGCAGGTGAAACTAGAACTAGGGGACATAGCCTCAAAATAAGGAGGAGCAGATTTAGGACTGAGTTGAGGAGTAACTTCTTCACCCAAAGGGTTGTGAATCTGTGGAATTCCCTGCCCAGTGAAGCAGTTGAGGCTACCTCATTGAATGTTTTTAAGGCAAGGATAGATACATTTTTGAACAGTAAAGGAATTAAGGGTTATGGTGAGCGGGCGGGTAAGTGGAGCTGAGTCCACCAAAAGATCAGCCATGATCTTATTGAAAGGCGGAGCAGGCTCGAGGGGCCAGATGGCCTACCCCTGCTCCTAGTTTTTATATTCTAAAAGATCCGTTGACTTTAGGCAGGAATTTCCGGGTCTCACGGCAGACACGACCGGAAAGTCCCACCCCAGACCCTGATGGTCGAGGAAAGCGCATTCAAAACACAACTGTACAAATTGAGAATCAACCCTGCCAATCCTTCCAACTCGCACCAATGGCAGGCGGCAAGAGACATCCCTGCCCAGCCGTGTAATGGAAAGAAACTGTATTCTTTTTAATCAGTATTCATAGCTCCAGGTTACAGCACACATGTGAAACTGCACGTTGCCACAGTAACTGGGATTCCTGAGGGTGGGGCAGGGCGGGGGTATTCAGGCACTTGGATAGCTGCTGTGCCTCAGATTGGTGCATATGGGATTTGGGACCTCCCTCTTCACACCGCCCGCAGTGGACAGTGTGGGAGGGACCTGCCTTTGGGCAGAGAACAGAAGAAGAAGAATTATGTCACCATTAGCCTTCCCTTTTTGCAAAAGAAAAATGTTTCATTTGTTTCTGAAGTAGCTGTCAATGGGAACTCAAGTGAGAAAGCAGAGATAATTCACAGTAGCTTCATTGCAGTGTTAATGTCAGCCTTACTTGTGACTAATAAATAAACTTTAAAACAGCAGACAGTCTGGATTGGCAGCAATTAGAAACCATAGAATCCTACAGTGCAGGAGGAGACCATTCGGCCCATCGAGCCTGCACCGACCACAATCCCATCCAGGTCCTATCCCCGCTTAGTTACCCTGCTAATCAGTCTAACCTATCACATCCCGAGACATTAAGGGGTAATTTAGCATGTCCAATCAACCTAACCCCCACATCTTTGGAGTGCGGGACGAAACCGGAGCACCCGGAGGAAGCTCACGCAGACACGAGGAGAATGTGCAAACTCCACACAGACAGTGACCCAAGGCGGGAATCGAACCCAGGTCCCTGATGCTGTGAGGCAGCAGTGCTAACCACTGTGCCTTTCTCAACACTAACTTAGCCAACACGTTGGGTAGACATTAATGCCCTCCCACTGTGTCAGGTTTGGTGCTAGAGGGCATTAAGTGGGCAGGGACCCAGCGAGCTTCCTGCATCTACGCTGAACAAGTCGGGGCCAGGAAAATTCAGAGAGGAGGCTCCAAATGGGGGCTGCTTAGATGCTGAAAAATAATTCCATATTTCTGGGAAGGAGATGAGGCAGACAGGAGGCGGATTGGAGGAGAAACTCCTCTGGTTGGATTGTTGTAGTGGCTCTCCAACCTGCCCCCTACCCCCCCTCCCGCACACCCCATCTGTCCCCACACCCAACACCCCACCTGCCCCCTCTTCCACACCCCACCTGGCCCCTCCCCCAACACCCCACCTGGCCCCTCCCCCAACACCCCACCTGGCCCCTCCCCCAACACCCCACCTGGCCCCTCCCCCAACACCCCACCTGGCCCCTCCCCCAACACCCCACCTGGCCCCTCCCCCAACACCCCACCTGCCCCCTCCCCCACACCCTACCCGCCTCCTCCCCCCTTCCCACACACTGCACTCTAGATGGATGGAACCTCTGCCTTGTGGGCAGTTCCCTGCTTGCCCTGGGGGACACTTCCTGGGGAGTGCGTTGGCGAGCTGTTGCAACATGGTTCCCTGTTATTTCCTTGTGCCTCCAGTCTCCAGTAGAACCATCACAGGCCCTGGAACATTCTGCTCAAGGTGTCTCACCGATAAGGGAGATGAAAGTTTCGCTGTAAAATGACTCAATGAGTTGCTGCAATATTTCAACACCAGGTTCTGAAGACTGATCCAACCAGTTAAACGGACTGAGACAGCGAGACAGTATGCTATTGTCTTTATAGCAATGCTGTTCCAGTATTCATTCATTCACTTGCTTCCCCTCTTTCCTCACTGATGACGACTCAACCTAATGCCACAAATGAGACTTCCAAATGACAATGTGTTGTCACTGCCTAGCCTGGAACTTTATTTTTAAATTGCACCATTTTAAGACTAGGAAATAGAAAATACATCCAAACATTTGTCCCAAACATTCCAGTTAGATCTTGTCGTTTCATTTCAATTTTAAAAAATAATCAATCCTGGGATGTGGGTGTCGCTGGCGAGGCCAGCATTTATTGCCCATCCCTAATTGGCCCTTGGGAAGGTGGTGATGAGCTGCTTTCTTGAACTGCTGCAGTCCCTGTGGTGTAGGTACACCCAGTAAGAGTTTTAACAACACCAGGTTAAAGTCCAACAGGTTTATTTGGTAGCAAATGCCATTAGCTTTCGGAGTGCTGCTCCTTCGTCAGATGGAGTGGAAATCTGCTCTCAAACAGGGCACAGAGACACAAAATCAAGTTACAGAATACCGATTAGAATGCGAATCTCTACAACCAACCAGGTCTTAAAGATACAGGCAATGTGAGTGGAGGGAGCACGGGCATTCAGCCTCTGATCTTCGGGTAAGCGTTCTCCAAGGCGGCCTTCACGACTCACGACAGCGCAGAGTTGCTGAGCAGAAACTGATAGCCAAGTTCCGCACACATGAGGACGGCCTAAACCGGGATGTTGGCTTTATGTCGCACTATCAGTAACCCCCACAGCTTGCCTCCTGGACTTGCAGAATCTCACTGGCTGTCCTGTCTGGAGACAATACACATCTCTTTAACCTGTGCTTAATGCTCCCTCCACCCACAGTGTCTGTATCTTTAAGATACAGACAATGTGACCCGGCCTCCACAGAAGGCTGTGGAGGTCGGGTCATTGAATGTCTTTAAGACAGAGATAGATAGGTTCTTGATTAATAAGGGGATCAGGGGTTATGGGGAAAAGGCAGGAGAATGGGGATGATTCCTAATTCTGCTCCTATGTCTATGATCTCATTTTGACCCAGCGATAGTAAATGAAGATGATAAAAGGTGTGGGCTAGAATTCTCCAGCCATTCACGCTGGCCGGATTCTCCAGTCCTGCTGGCAGCGCACGGCCACCCGTGAGTTTCCTGCCAGCATGGGGGTGATGTCAATGGGAATTCCCACCGACAGCAGTGGGACCAGAGGATCCCATCACTAGCAAACACCACGCCACCTCCTGCTGGCGGGAAACACGTGGCTGGGAGGCCGGAGGATCACGGCCATAGTGTGGCACTTCAAACATTGTCGCTAAGTTGTCTAAAAATCTAACGATGAACTAATCTTCTCACACCGTCTCCCCTGAGCCTTTCTCCCCACTTACACGATGCGGCCTAATCATTCAGAGCAAGATCCCACTAACATCAGCAAAAGAAATTGACCAGTTATTCTTGGTGTTGCTTGTTATATTCCAGACAATCAACTGAAGGATCAAACCATAAAACCATAAGACATAGGAGCAGAATTAGGCCACTCGGCCCATCGAGTCTGCTCCGCCATTCAATCATAGCTGATATGTTTCTCATCCCCATTCTCCTGCCTTTTCCCCATAACCCCGATTCCCTTATTAATCAAGAACCTATCTATCTCTGTCTTAAAGACATTCAATGACCTGGCCTCCACAGCCTTCTGCGGCAAAGAGTTCCACAGATTCACCACTCTCTGGCTGAAGAAATTCCTCCTCATCTCAGTTTTAAAGGATCGTCCCTTTATCCTGAGGTTGTGCCCTCTGGTTCTAGTTTTTCCTACTAGTGGAAACATCCTCTCCACGTCCACTCTATCCAGGCCTCGCAGTATCCTGTAAGTTTCAATAAGATCCTCCCTCATTTACTGGAGGTGACCTTTACATAGTCCATAAGCATTTATTTGCAGTGATCTCACATTACAAACACGCGTCTCCTTAGCCAACAACCACAGTTTCAGTTTGTTCCTATAGAAAGCAGCAGATGTAAATCCCCAATTAATGCCCAGCGCCTAAACACAAACAAATGCTCAATTACTCAACAGCTAACACTATTGGTTGGGGAATATATGTTGGACATTTTCCCTGAAATAGCTGAACTGGATTTATTTTTGCATTCATTTAAACATCTGAAACCCAAGCACTCCTGACAGTGTGGGGCTCCCTCTGTACCGTAGTGTTAACCCAGATTGTGTGCTGAAGTTTGAGTCTCACGACCTACAGACTCAGAGGGAAGAGCGTGACCCACAACTGAAACAAGAATGAGTGACATGAGGAAAGAGATGAAGAAAGTGAGAGGTTTATCCCCATCAGTCTGAGCTGGAAGGAAATAACGGTCCCAAGGACGGACAGTGTGAAACTTTACTTTTTATTCGTTCATGGGATGTGGGCGTCGCTGGTGAGGTCAGCCCATCCCTAATTGGCCTTGAACTGAGTGGCTTGAGAGTCCATTTCTGAGTCAACCATATTGTTCTGGGTCTGCAGTCACATATAGGATGTTAGCGAACCAGACGGAACCAGATGGGTTTTTTACGACAATTGATTCACGGTCATCATTACACTTCTAATTCCATATAAATATTGAATTCAAATTTTACCATCTGCCATGGTGGGATTCAAACATAGAAACATAGAAAATAGGAGTCGTTGTTGGCCATTCGGCCCTTCGAGCCTGCTCCACCATTCATTATGATCATGGCTGACCATCCAACTCAATAGCCTAATCCTGCCTTCCTCCCATATCCTTAGATCCCTTTCACCTCAAGTGCTTATCTAACTGCTTCCTAATAACATTCAATGTTTTCTCTGGTAGCGAATTCCCTAGGTTGACCACTCTCTGGGTGAAGAAATTTCTCCTCATCTCTGTCCTAAATGGTCTACCCTGTATCCTCAGACCGTGACCTCTGGTTCTGGACACTCCCACCATCAGGAACATCCTTCTTAAGTAACTTGTCTGATCCTCTTAGAACTTTATAGGTTTCTAGCAGATTCCCCTCTCATTCTTCTGAACTCCAGTGAATACAATCCTAACCGACTCAATCTCTCCTCATAGCTGCATCCCCTGAGGGTTATCCTGAATTACTAGTCTAACGAGAATACCACTGCCTCCTCTAAGGCACTGCACTAACCGGATTTCTCCAAAGACTGAGATAGTCCTCCATTTTCAAGATTCTTTGGAAAGCATCACCCAGTGGGGAGCAAATTCTGTCCCTCAGTCAGGCTGACAAGTGCTCACATGAACTCTCTGTTCTTCAGAGGATAGCTGTCTTTTACCAATTCTCCTGGAATTTTACATAATAGCATTAGATCACAAGAAGCCAGAACTCGTAAACTCGTGTTTCCAAGACTGTCTTGTTCTCTGATTGGGGGAAGGTAGGGCATGGTTAACAAATACATGCAAATAATTTTCACACAAAATACTAGGCACATCCTGAACATGGACTGACTCACGCGGTATTCTTGGTAAACACAAGCACTCGGGAACAGTTGAAAGTGACAGAACATTCCAGAGCTAAGGGGTGATTCCAAGCTTCCAGACAGACCGCCATGTTTAAAATGTGAGTTGGTTGCAGACATTGCTACAAGGATCTCTGCCACACTCCCATCAAGCATTGCTCTGCACTGGCAGCCTCACAGCTCAGATTATAGTTTATTTTTGACTCGTTTTCCTTCCAGTGACGAAGTTGCAACAAGTTTTCCAGAAGTTTTTTTACGTCATCAGAGCTCTAACAATAAAGTAGAGAAAAATGAAGGACTGCAGGTGAGAAATGGAAGATACGACAGGTAAATTCATCCCATCAGAGCTTCACTTTGTTGGGTTTGACATCTCTTAACAGCTCATTATTTGACGGGCCCTTACTCCCTTAAGAGTATTGATAGGCAAAGGGATCTGGGTGTACAGGTACACAGGTCACTGGAAGTGGCAATGCAGGTGGAGAAGGTAGTCAAGAGGGCATACGGCATGCTTGCCTTCATTGACCAGGGCATTGAGTTTAAAAATTGGCAAGTTACGTTGCAGCTTTATGGAACCTTAGTTAGGCCGCACCTGGAATATCGTGTTCAATTCTGGTCGCCACACTACCAGAAGGATGTGGAGGCTCTGGAGAGGGTGCAGAAAAGATTTACCAGGATGTTGCCTGGTATGGAGGGCATTAGCTATGAGGAGAGATTGGAGAAACTTGGTTTGTTCTCACTGGAGCGACGGAGGTTGAGGGGCGACCTGATAGAAGTCTACAAGATTATGAGAGGCATGGACAGAGTGGATAGTCAGAAGCTTTTTCCCAGGCTGGAAGAGTCAATTACTCGGGGGCATAAGTTTAAGGTACGAGGGACAAGGTTTAAAGGAGATGTACGAGGCAAGTTTTTTTCACAGAGGGTGGTGGGGTGCCTGGAACTCGCTGCCGGGAGAGATAGTGGAAGCAGATACGATAGTGACTTTTAAGGGGCGTCTGGACAAATACATGAACAGGATGAGAATAGAGGGATGTGGTCCCTGGAAGGGTAGGGGGCTTTAGTTCAGTCGGGCAGCATGGTCGGTGCAGGCTTGGAGGGCCAAAGGGCCTGTTCCTGAGCTGTAATTTTCTTTGTCCTTTGGGTGTTAAGAAAGAAAAATGTGTACTTATATAGCACCTTAGAATCATAGAATTCCTACAATGCAGAAGGAGTGCATTTGGCCCATCGAGTCTGCACCAACTCTCCAACAGAGCATTTTACCCAGACCCTATCCCCTGTAACCCCATGTCTTTACACCACCAATTCCCCCTAAGCATCTTTGGACACTAAGGGTCAGTTTAGCATGGCCAATCCCCCAAATCTGCACATCTTTTGGACTGTGGGAGGAAACCGGAGCACCCGGAGGAAATCCACGCAGATACAGGGAGAACATGCAGACTCCGCACAGACAGTCACCCGAGGTTGGAATTGAACCTGGGTCCCTGGCGCTTTGAGGCAGCAGTGCCAGCCACTGTGCCGCCGTGAATTAAATCCCACTGGAGGACACTGCCTCATTATGAAGAACGCTTTGCAATAAAATGTTCTAAATTGTTACTGATGAAGCAGTCTGGAAAAGAGAATACTGCGATTTGTCATCATAGAAATCATAGAAACCCTACAGTACAGAAAGAGGCCATTCGGCCCATCGAGTCTGCACCGACCACAATCCCACCCAGGCCCTACTCCCATATCCCTACATATTTTACCCACTAATCCCTCTAACCTACACATCTCAGGACACTAAGGGGCAATTTTAGCATGGCGAATCAACCTAACCCGCACATCTTTGGACTGTGGGAGGAAACCAGAGCACCCGGAGGAAACCCACGCAGACACGGGGAGAATGTGCAAACTCCACACAGACAGTGACCCAAGCCAGGAATCGAACCCAGGTCCCTGGAGCTGTGAAGCAGCAGTGCTAACCACTGTGCTACCGTGCCACCCATTTACTTGACACTCGGCGCAGCATTGAGGGAGTGCCACACTGCTGGAGCTGCTGCTTTTCAACTGCGATGTTAAAACAAGGCCCAGTCTGTCCTCTCAGGATGATATTAAAGGTGTAGATTGTATAAATGTACGGTTGTTGCTCGCTCTCCAATAAGAGGTATATTTCCCAAATTTCATTTTGCCATTTTTAAAATTTGATTTATTATTGTCACATGTATTAGTATACAGTGAAGAGTATTGTTTCTTGCACGCTATACAGACAAAGCATACCGTTCATTGAGAAGGAAATGAGAGAGTGCAGAATGTAGTGTTACAGTCATAGCTAGGGTGTAGAGAAAGTTCAACTTAATGCAAGGTAGGTCCATTCAAAAGTCTGACAGCAGCAGGGAGGAAGCTGTTCTTGAGTCGGTTGGTACGTGACCTCAGACTTTTGTATCTTTTTCCCGACGGAAGAAGATGGAAGAGAGAATGTCCGGGGTGCATGGGGTCCTTAATTATGCTGACTGCTTTGCCGAGGCAGCGGGAAGTGTAGACAGAGTCAGTGGATGGGAGGCTGGTTTGTGTGATGGACTGGGCTACATTCACGACCTTTTGTAGTTCCTTGCGGTCTTGGGCAGAGCAGGAGCCATACCAAGCTGTGATACAACCAGAAAGAATGCTTTCTATGGTGCATCTGTAAAAGTTGGTGAGAGTTGTAGCTGACATGCCAAATTTCCTTAGTCTTCTGAAAAAGTAGAGGCATTGGTGGGAATTCTTAACTATAGTGTCAGCGTGGGGTTGGGGGATGGGGGGTGGGGGGGGGGGGGGGGGGTGAAACTAGGACAGGTTGTTGGTGATCTGGACACCTAAAAACTTCCCTGTTTTCTCCTTCGTAAATACTCATCCAATTGCCTTTTCAATGATCACAAAGACTCTTGCTTCATTAGCTTTTTGTCATATCCGTAATTTATGAACATATCCAGCCACAACCCCCATTTTAACTTGTGCTTTAAAACACTTGGATTATAGTCACATTCCAGTGCAATGTCTGATCAGAGGGAGAGCTGGATTTTGCAACATTGGAAAATGAAAGAAAATAAAGGAACCAGAGCTCACTGAAAATCGACAGGAGTTTATATCCCCCGCTATTGTTTCTAAGAACAAAAGCTTCAAGGAAGTAACTAACAGTTGATCTGGTTAGGTCAGTAGAGCAGGAAGTCACAGTGATGGGAAAGAGAGACATTGCAATTAGATTTGATAACCAACTTTGCATTCAGATAATTTTGTCAATGCCTCATGACATCCCAAAGCGTTTCACAAACAATTAAAGGCTTTTGCCAGTGGATTGAAATGTGTGCCATTGACAAGGAGCGCTGCAGCCAATCAGCAAAGACTTCTTCAACGCAGGTCCTGAGGTCAGTGCACCATCTCTGAGTGGATACCACTGTCACCATTGAGTCAGAGATTCTAGCCTCAAGCTCCACCTGATATCAGAGCTCAGAAATCTGGGTTGACACTTCAGTGCAGCGCTGACTGAGTGCTGCAATGTCAGAGGTGCTGTCTCCTGAATGAGATGTGATACTGAGACCCAGGGCTGGATTTAGGGCTCCCCTGCCTACAGTTGTGAAGGATGGGGACACTTTAATTCCAGTAGGTGGCTTGCCCACTGCCTACCTGCCCCCTAACCCCCCCGCTCCGGCCCTATTATAATCGTACCAGCGACGGAACTGGCATCAGGCAGTCCAGTGGGCCAACCGAGGCGATTGAGGCACCACCCCCCCCACTTTCAAGATATAAATCACCACCCCCCTCCCCCACCCCACTCACTCACTTCTACTATGGGCTCTCAGGCCTAGGCCCCCCCCCCCTCTCCCCCCCCACACCTCTTGCCAAACCCCCACTTTCACTGAGTATAGTAGTGGCAGATTGGCCACCGCTCTTGCTGGTCTTTGATTGGCCAGCAGCTCTCCAAGGTGGGACAGAACTCCCACCTCCAGCCTCTACAGCCGGGAGTTGTTCTCTTCATGGCTCCCCCCCTTCTCCCTACACTTTAGGAGTACAGGGGGGAGGGGAAAGAGGAGGAGGTGCAGGGACCTCACCCCAAATAATTCAGGCCCTATCCCACCTATTCTTTAAAGTGGACGTTAAATAATCCCATGGCACGTGAAGTTATCCCTGGCTTTGAGCCATTATTTCCACTCCATCTGACGAAGGGGCAGCGCTCCGAAAGCTTATGGTATTTGCTACCAAATAAACCTGTTGGACTTTAACCTGGTGTTGTGAGACTTCTTACTTTGAGCCAACAAGACAGAAACAAGTTATCTGGCCTCGATCATATTGCTGTTTGTGGGAGCTTGCTGTGTAGAAACTGGCTGCTCAGAAAGTAATTCATTGTCTGTGAAGCTCTTTGGGGATGTCCAGTAGTCATGGAAGGAAATAATTCAACACCAGTCCTTCCTGGACAATAGCAAGGGCAGCAAGCAAACAGGAACATCAGCAACTTCTCTTCCAAGGCACACACCATCCTGACTTAGAAATATATTGGTCATTCTTTCACTGTCACTGGGTCAATGGCACGGTGGCACAGTGGTTAGCACTGCTGCTTCACAGCGCCAGGGACCCGGGTTCAATTCCCAGCTTGGGTCACTGTCTGTGTGGAGTTTGCACATTCTCCCCGTGTCTGCGTGGGTTTCCTCCGGGTGCTCCAGTTTCCTCCCACAGTCTGAAAGATGTGCTGGTTAGGGTGCATTGACCCGAACAGGCGCCGAAGTGTGGCGACTAGGGGAATTTCACAGTAACTTCATTGCAGTGTTAACGTAAGCCTTATTTGTGACTAATAAATAAACTTTATGTAAAATCCTAGAACTCCCTCCCTAACAGCGCTGTGGGTGTACCCACACCACAGGGACTGCAGCGGTTCAAGAAGGCAGTTCACCATCACCTTCTCAAATGTTGGTCTAGCCAGTCTATCCCACAACGAAAAACTCACTGTTGTCTTTATACAGCAGTCAACGTGTGCACAGCAAGATCCCAAAACAGCACGGAGATAAAAGAAGCAGTGGACATTTTAGTTAAGGTGGCGGTTTTAGGGATAAGCTTTGGCTAATGGAACTCCTGTATTCTCCTTTAGGTGATGCCATGGCAGCTTTGACATTGTCCTAAGAGGGTTAACAGAACCTCAATTGTAATGGTTCCTTAGAAAGTTGACTCTCTTAGTCAGCCATGATAATGTGCACAAGTCGGCACAGTGGTTAGCGCCGCTGCCTCACAGCGCCAGGGACCCGGGTTCGATTCTCGGCTTGGGTCACTGTCTGGGAGGAGTTTACACATTCTCCCCGTGTCGACGTGGGTTTCCTCCGGGTGCTCCGGGTTCCTCCCACAGTCCGAAAGACGTGCTGGTTAGGGTGCATTGGCCGTGCTAAATTCTCCCTCAGTGTCCCCGAACATGCGCCGGAGTGTGACGACTAGGGGATTTTCACAGTAACTTCATTGTAGTGTTAATGTAAGCCTACTTGTGACACTAATAAAAAAATTAAAAATAAATAAGTCATTGGAGTGGGGGTTTAAACAACAATAACTCGCCTTTATATAACGTGTTGAACAAACTAAAACCTCCCAAGGTAAATCCCACTTATATCGACAGAGAAAGCTGGCTTTCAAACGGAGAGGGAGAGCATGCTCTGAGTCGATATAAACTGGTATTACCACTCCTGACTGCTACCCACTAATCCCTCGCTGATAATCAGCATGTGTAGACACTGAGCATAGAGAGGATTAGACTCAAAACTGTACTGTGACTTTCCAGGTGTACATCCATCATCGGCTCAATAACTGAGGGCAAGGGGGGCACTGGGTCAACACTCACACTCAGGAGTGACCAAAGCCTCTGGTTTCAGACAGGGTATTGTACAAGCAATGTAATAGCAAACACAATTTGGATCTACGTTTAGAATCTTCACTGTGCTCTACGGGCTGTTCCCAGGGGGACACACCAAGAGAAACATTAACTGGAGGATTGTCCACCCAGTAAAAGGCACTCTTTGGCTTGCCCGAAACTTGCTGGACTTCCAGTGCAAGGAGTTGTTCCCAGCCGAGTTTTGCAGACTGGCACATTCCAAAGTAAGAAGTTTAACAACACCAGGTTAAAGTCCAACAGGTTTATTTGGTAGCAAAAGCCACACAAGCTTTCGAAGCTCTAAGCCCCTTCTTCAGGTGAGTGGGAATTCTGTTCACTGTGTGGCTTTTGCTACCAAATAAACCTGTTGGACTTTAACCTGGTGTTGTTAAACTTCTTACTGTGTTTACCCCAGTCCAACGCCGGCATCTCCACAACATTCCAAAGGCCAGGACAATGTGCTGAGGGACGCACTGAACCTGGGGGCAGCTGTCACAGAGGCACCAGGGGGGACGATCGCTGTGTGAGACCTTGCAGTCACAGTGTACTGAGGGCAGTGGAATTGTACAGAACCCCCTCGGGCTGAATGACTCACATTGACTATACACAGTGAATGTTACATGTATCATATTGTATTGAGACACCTCAGAGTGCAACTTGATCTATGTAGAGAACTTAAATACCTCCACATCATTGGTAAGGACTATTTTGAAATGTCTAATGTATATTTGATTGTATTGAAGGCCCTCGGACTGAAACGTGATGTATTTAGGGAAACTGGAATATTATTGCACTGTGTGTGATCGCCACTTTGAAATGTTTCTAATGTTCTTTCAGATATTTTATAAATAAAGAATATTTTTGCAATATCTTCACCCAGGGTCATAATCTCAAGTCACTATCCGACATAAATATTAAAAACAGAAAATGCTGAAAAATCTCAGTATAGTTTATTCTCTTTATTCTATTAAATAGTGTCACAATCGGCTTACATTCTCCCATCCATTGACTCTGTCTACACTTTCCGCTGGCTCGGCAAAGCAGCCAGTATAATTAAGGACCCTACGCACCTCGGACATTCTCTCTTCCACCTTCTTCCTTCGGGAAAAAGGTACAAAAGTCTGAGGTCACGTATCAACTGACTCAAGAATAGCTTCTTCCCTGCTGCTGTCAGACTTTTGAATGGGCCCATCTCGCATTAAGTTGATCTTTCTCTACACCCTAGCTATGACTGTAACACTACATTCTGCACGCTCTCATTTCCTTCTCTATGAACGGTATGTTTTGTCTGTATAGCGCGCAAGAAACAATACTTTTCACTTATGTTAATACATGTGACAATAATAAATCAAATCAAATTAAAACATTCACACTGCAATGAAGCTACTGTGAAAATCCTCGAGTCTCCACACTCCGGTGCCTGTTCGGGTAACACTGAGGGAGAATTTAGCACGGCCAATGCACCTAACCAGCACTTCTTTCGGACTGTGGGAAGAAACTGGAGCACCCGGAGGAAACCCACACAGACACAGGGAGAACGTGCAGACTCCGCACAGACAGTGACCCAAACCGGGAATTGAACCTGGGTCCCTGGCGCTGTGAGGCAACAGAGCTAAGCATTGTGCCACCCAACATTCTGACTCCGGCTGGGTGAGATCCAGGTGGTTCCCCTGTCCCCAAAGCCCAGCGTCACCGTCCAGCTCCATCGGACTGAGAAAAGATGCATCCCGTTTTTACAGAACTGGCTGCTGGAAACCGGGAATGTTAACGGTCCCGCTGAAATTGATAGACCATGGAGAAGGCAATTGGATAGGGTTTGAGGGTGAGGGGAAATTGGAGGTTGCAAGGGTTGGAGGTTGGGCCAGAGGCCGGGAGGATTACAAGTCGGGGGGTCGGTGGGGGGGGACCAGAATCCCATGGGGTAGTCAGGGTGGGGGGGAATGTTGTGGGGGTTGATTTGTCGGGGGTGGGAAGGAGTCCTCGGGGGGGGTCAGGAGTGTGGGGTGAGTCCCAAGGGAAGGGGTCGATCTGTGTCTTTATTATAGTTACCCAGAAGTTGGAGGTTTTAATTCTGTTAATCTTTTCTGAGTGACTTTTGCTGTAACTCTGTCAGAACCATCTGAAATCTACAATTTGAATAGCATTTCCAGATGCTTCCTTGCGCAGGGCAATTGCCGAGAGGAAGTTTGAAATTCTGGGCAATTGCAGAGCAAACCCTGTCCCATGACGTTCCATGAAGGATTTCCCCACTTTCCCCTCTGCTCTTAGGGTGGCACGGTAGCACAGTGGTTAGCACTGCTGCTTCACAGCTCCAGGGTCCCGGGTTCGATTCCCGGCTCGGGGCACTGTCTGTGTGGAGTTTGCACATTCTCCTCGTGTCTGCGTGGGTTTCCTCCGGGTGCTCCGGTTTCCTCCCACAGTCCAAAGATGTGTGGGTTAGGTTGATTGGCCAGGTTAAAAATTGCCCCTTAGAGTCCTGAGATGCGTAGGTTCGAGGGATTAGTGGGTAAATATGTGGGGGTAGGGCCTGGGTGGGATTGTGGTCGGTGCAGACTCGATGGGCCGAATGGCCTCCTTCTGCACTGTAGGGTTTCTATGACTCTATACTCCCAAATCCAATGTTGGGAGCTCAGAAGTTACAGCCCAATCTGTCCTCATTCAGGCAAGTATGATTATAATTACATCTCTCATAACTGAGAGATTCAAATGAAATAATCTAGGATCATAATAAAAGTTTCTATTGATTCTGAGGCTTTGAACATTGCTAGAGGTAACAGCTATTAACCCAGAAGGCAGAATTGAGAAAAATGAGAGATGATCTAATTGATACATTTAAGATTCTTTGAGGACTTGGGGCAGTGGAGATGCTGAGAGGCTGTTTCCTCCTAACGGGAGTCTAAAACTAGGGGTCATAATCTCAGGATAAGTGTTTGCCCATTTGGGACTGAGATAAGGAGAAATCTCTTCACCCAGAGAGCTGTGAATCTCTGTGAGTTTATACAGGGCTGAGATTGATTTGGACTCTGGTGAATCAAGGGATGTGGGCATAGATTGGGGAAGTGGAATTGAACCATCATCCCATGAAATGGTAGCGAAGACTCGAGGGTCAACCTGGCTTGCTCCTTATTTGATTTGATTTATTATTGTCACATGTATTGAGATATAGTGAAAAGTATTGTTTCTTGCGCACTATACAGACAAAGCATACCATTCATAGAGAAGGAAACGAGAGTGCAGAATGTAGTGTTACAGTCATAGCTAGGGTGTAGAGACAGATCAACTTAATGTGAGGTAGGTCCGTTCAAAAGTCTGATGGCAGCAGGGAAGGAACTGTTCGTGAGTCGGTTGGTACATGACCTCAGGCTTTTGTATCTTTTTCCTGACAGAAGAAGGTGGAAGAGAGAATGTCCGGGGTGTGTGGGGGTCCTTGATTATGCTGGTTGCTTTGCCGAGGCAGCAGGAAGTGTAGACAGAGTCAATGGATGGGAGGCTGGTTTGTGTGATGGATTGGGCTACATCCAGGGCCTTTTGTAGTTCCTTGCGGTCGTGGGCAGAGCAGGAGCCCATACCAAGCTGTGATACAACCAGAAAGAATGCTTATGTTCTTAGGTTGTCATCCATTGTAAAACATGCCTGTATCAATGGTGCTCATGAGAGCTATTGGTCAGAGGCTGTCAGTTAGCTTGCATTTACTGTCTAATGCGCTACACCTCACCAATCCATCATGCTGAACATGAGTTAGTTAATACTTTTCCCTTGTGGTTAATAGACTGCTCTGCTCTCCAACAGATCGCTTTGAATGAGGAATGACTTTTATTGTTGCTAACAGGGGAAACATGATTGAAAATTCTGTCCAGCTCATTTTACTTGCAAAGGATCCAAATCTGTTAAATTGAGGATGTGTCACTGTCAGGGAACGCCCATCGAAAATAATCAGGAAAAAAAACCCTTCTGTCTGAACGTGCTCTTATTAACAGCAATTTAGTGACGGAATCATCCTTCACACTTTGTTTCCGGGTGGGAGAAGATGTGTTTCTGGAGTAGCGGGAATAACTCTCCTAAAGTTCAGCCTCTGGACTTCATTTTCAATTTAATTAACAATTACAAAGCTCGATGCCTTTATATTTAGTGCCTTCAATATAGTAAAATATCTTTATATACAATGACCTAACGTTATATAGTGCCTTATCCCAAGATGTTTCATGGGAAAATTCCCAGCAGAATTGGATACTAAGCTACATGAGGAATTATTAAGACAGGTGACCAAAGCTTGGCCAAAGAGGCACAGGATGTTATTCCCAGCAATGTGTTCATGACAAATTAAGGTCATGTTTATTGGAGGGTTGCAAGAGGGGGGTGGGGTGGGGTATATGGGGAGCCCTCTGGCAGGTCTTGGCCAGGTAACCAGCGATGGAGGAATCAGGGACAGGAAGAAAGTGCCGGCACCTTGTTGAATAAGGTTCTTTCCGGATGTATCACAGCTTGGTATGGCTCCTGCTCGCAAGAAACTACAAAGGGTCGTGAATGTAGCCCAGTCCATTACGCAAAACAGCCTCCCATCCATTGACTCTATCTACACTTCCCGCTGCCTCGGCAAAGCAGCCAGCATAATCAAGGACCCCACGCACCCCGGACATTCTCTCTTCCACCTTCTTCCGTCGGGAAAAAGATACAAAAATCTGAGGTCACATACCAACTGACCCAAGAACAGCTTCTTCCCTGCTGCTGTCAGACTTTTGAATGGTCCTACCTCATATGAAGTTGATCTTTCTCTACACCCTAGCTATAACTGTAACACCACATTCTGCACTCTCTTGTTTCCTTCTCTATGAACGGTATGCTTTGTCTGTATAGCGCGCAAGAAACAATACTTTTCACTGTATGGTAATACATGTGACAATAATAAATCAAATCAAAATCAAATAAAAAGGCTCCACAGTGAGAATGAATGAGTCCGTGGTGCGAACCATTCATCTCTTCCTTTGGGTTGGGTTATGAACAATGTGGTTGACACACAAACCACGCAGGGAATGAGCAACAAACTAGACATGAGTCATTGCAGCTCCAAGGAAACAGTTTGTTTGAGTTAAAAGCTATTTAGAGTTATAAAGTCAATAGGAGCTTTACAGCATCGAAAGGGGCCCTTCGGCCCATCATGCCTGCGTCAACCATCAGACACCTATCTATTCCAATTCCATTTTCCAGCACCGGGTCCGTATCTTTACATGCTCGGGTGTTTCGAGTGCTCATCTAAATGCTCCTTAAATGCGGGTTCCCACCTCTATCATCCTTTCAGGCAGTGGTTTCCAGATTCTCATCACCCTCTGGGTGAAAACGTTTTTCCCCAAATCTCCTCTAAATCTCCTACCCCGGCCTTAAACCTCCGCCCCCCTGGTTATTGACCCCTCTGCTAAGCTCTAAGATCTAGATAAACTACAGCTGATTGTTCAAACATTGAATATCTCGGACAGGAGTTGTCATCAAAGTTATCATCCTGCCCTGTCTGAACAAGTTGAATTGTAATTTCATCACTTGGAAATCTAGAGTTGGAAAATTTAATTGTGGATCTCCCCCAATTTTCTCACAAAAACCAAATAATCATGGACCTTGTCTTGACATTGACAGTCTGATTGGGGGCGGCACAGTGGTTAGCACTGCCGCCTCACAGCGCCAGGGATACGGGTTCGATTCCCGACTCGGGTCACTCTGTGTGGAATCTGCCCGTTCTTCCCGTGTCTGCGTGGGTTTCCTCTGGGTGCTCCGGTTTCCTCCCACAGCCCGAAAGACATGCTGGTTAGGTGCATTGAATAGAATAGAACAGAATCCCTACAGTGCAGAAGGAGGCCATTCGACCCATCGAGTCTGCACCAACCACAATCCCACCCAAGCCCTATTCCTGAAACTCCACATATTTACCCTGCTCATCCCCCTGACACTAGGCTCAATTTAGCATGGCCAATCAACCTAACCCGCACATCTTTGGACTGTGGGAGTAAACCAGAGCACCCAGAGGAAATCCACGCAGACACAGGGACAAATGGCAGTGATAAATTCTCCCTCAGTGTACCCGAACAGGCGCCGGAGTGTGACGACTGGGGGATTTTCACAGTAACTTCATTGCAGTGTTAATGTAAGCTTATTCGTGACACTAATAAATAAACTTTAACTTTAAAACTGATTCATTCTGAAGATCACCAAATGATTGGAACACACATATCAATGCAGGAAATGTCATGCCCTGTTTTGCTTACATATTCTACAGACCCTAGAATGAAGAGCTTGTCGTATGAGGAACGATTGAGGATTCTGGGTCTGTACTCGTTGGAGTTTAGAAGGATGAGGGAGGATCTTATTGAAACTTACAGGGTACTGCGAGGCCTGGATAGAGTGGACGTGGAGAGGATGTTTCCACTAGGAGGAAAAACTAGAACCAGAGGGCACAACCTCAGGCTAAAGGGATGATCCTTTGAAACAGAGATGAGGAGGAATTTCTTCAGCCAGAGAGTGGTGAATCTGTGGAACTCTTTAACACAGAAGGCTGTGGAGGCCAGGTCATTGAGTGTCTTTAAGACAGAGATAGATAGGTTCTTGATTAATAAGGGGATCAGGGGAAAGGCAGGAGAATGGGGATGAGAAAAATATCAGCCATGATTGAATGGCAGAGCAGACTCGATGGGCTGAGTGGCCTAATTCTGCTCCTATGTCTTATGGTCTTTGGACGCTCAATCCAAATAGGGGAGGTGACGGCCTAGTGGTATTATCGCTAGACTATTAATCCAGAACTCAGCTAATGTTCTGAGAATTTGGGTTCGAATCCCACCATGGCAGATGGTGGAATTTGAATTCAATAAAAAAATACTTGGAATTAAGAATCTACTGATGACCATGAAACTATTGTTTGAAAAACCCATCTGGTTCACTAATGTCCTTCAGGAAAGGAAATCTGCCGTCCTTACCTGGTCTGGCCTACATGTGGTGTTAGAGCCACAGCAATGCAGTTGACACTCTCTCAAGACCATCTCTGAGACGGCCTAGCAAACCATTCAGGGTGACTAGGGATGGGCAATAAATGCTGGCCAGCTAGCGACGCCCATGTCCTACCAATGGATAAAAAAAACCTGACACAAGCTCAGAATTCCAATAGCTATCAGACCCTGTCTGTCTAAAAGCTCTGTAACATCACCATGCCTCAGCTGTTCAGCTGCAGAAATCTTCATCTTGCCTATTTTACTGCTGTCCTGGTAGTCTCCCATAAACCTAAGCTAATCCAAAACTCTGCTACCTCGATCGCACTGTCCCATTCACCCCTCCCTCAGAGACATACATTGGTTCCCGGTCCAGTAACACCTCAATCTTAACATTTGCACCCTTATACTCAAACCCCTCCACAACCTTCCCTGTCCCTTTCTCTACAACATGTCAAAATCCATCTGATAATCACTCCTGTGAAGCCACCTTGGGATGTTTTACTATATTGGGGTGCTATATAAATGTAGATCACTGATATGATGAAGCCTAGTTTGCTTTATAGAATCACAGAATCACTACAGTGCAGAAGGAGGCCATTCAGCCCACCGAGTCTGCTCCGACCACAATTCCACCCAGGCCCTATTCCCGTAACCCCTCATATTTACCCTGTTAATCCCCCTGACACTAGGCTCAATTTAGCATGGCCAATCAACCTAACCCGCACATCTTTGGACTGTGGGAGGAAATCGGAGCACCCGGAGGAAACTCACGCAGACACGGGGAGAATGTGCAGACTCCGCACGGACAGTGTGGAGTTTGCACATTGTCTTTAGTTGGAACAAGTTTTGAAAAAATACCACCCCGTGTATTTAAATGGGGCTGATTCTGTGCTCTGAGCGAGGGATAGAGGGAGGAATGAATTTACACCCACCCAGTGTGGGACAGATGTTTCTAGAGAACAGCAACTGGGAAGGAGATTGTCCAAAAGGGTTGACCTTGACAAACAGACATTGGTATTACTTTGGTTAAATGGAGGATTGTTTATTATTTTATCTGATTTTTTTTAAACAGTTCCCTGTGATTCCAAATACAATTCATTTCATTCACATTATTTAAAATAAAATGTTAAGCTAATAGGTACCTAATTTTATAACTTTAGCCTGTATAAAAAAATAATGAATTGAAGCCAACATGATAACTGCGGGGAAATTCCATCCTGGAATATTCTGAATAATGCAAACACTTCATGATCATAAAATGTCTGCACTGCCTGTCAAACCATGAGTGCTGCTGCTTCCTCATCAGCTCTTTGAGCTTCGGAGAATGCAGCAACTCACCTGTTCACCAGGAACTGTTAACACATTACATCATGTCTCCAGCTATGCACCTGTTGGCTCAGGTAGATCACATTATGCTTATGATATGAGATATACCTGAGCCAAGTCAAGGCTCTGATTACACAATGATTCATCCAGGAATGAGGTCATGTTTAACCCTCGATTGTGCCAACAGGTAAGCCGGCTACAGTTGACGGAATCATAGCCTTGCGCACCTGTAGAAATCCAGCTCTCGCCCATCTCGAAAAGGAGGAATGACAGACACAGCAAACAATTAAAACTCCCTTCAAATGCTTCAGGTAGGTCGTCGCTGCACTGCTAATGGGCTGCATTAAACAGCTGACATTCAGTCAAGTGCATACACGAAGCTGAGAGAAATCAGAACCAGTTGTAGCAGACACCACAACCTGAATCATAAACCACTTTCCAAATGTCAATACCAAATAGATTTTAAGGAACAATTTGAGGTTTTTAAAACTAAAGCTAAAGATTAAAATTATGGTATTAAAGATCATTAATGCATGCAAGTACTGTCCTGCCTTTAAGACAACCCTGAACACTCTAGATAAGGTTTAATAACCCCATCAGTTACTGTAGATTCCACTGTTACTAAATCTTTTCAGTAATATAAACTCAAACTTCATATCTTTTAAAACAAAAAACTCGCATTTATATCATGCTTCATTATATCTGGAAAACATCACAACCAAAAGCATCAATTTTGAAACCCAAATCACCAAGACCATAAGACATAGGAGCAGAATTAGGCCACTCGGCCCATCGAGTCTGCTCCACCATTCAATCAGGTCTGATATTTTTCTCATCCCCATTTTCCTGCCTTTTCCCCATAACCCCTGATCTCCTTATTGATCAAGAACCTATCTATCTCTATCTTAAAGACACTCAATGACCCGGCCTCCACAGCCTTCTGCGGCAAAGAGTTCCACAGATTCATCACTCTCTAGCTGAAGAAATTCCTCCTCATCTCTGTTTTAAAGGATCGTCCCTTTAGCCTGAGGTTGTGCCCCCTGGTTCTAGTTTTTCCCACTAGTGGAAACATCCTCTCCACGTCCACTCTATCCAGGTCTCGCAGTATCCTGTAAGTTTCAATAAGATCCCCCCTCATCCTTCTAACACTCTAGAGTAATGCGCAGTCTCACATTTTTATATGGCAAGGAATATTAGTCGGCCAATTGGAAGAACGCCTGTTCTTCAGCAGTGCTGTGGGAGCCCTTATTTATCCTGTTTGAATAGACAATCAGAAGGTTCTCACTGTAACCGGGGACCAGCATGACAAATAACAAGCTGCACTTAACATAATCAAACATCTCAAGGTGCTCCACAGGAACATTACAAGCCACAAATATAGGCGAAGCGACTAAGGGTTTTAAAGACAAAAGACGGTTGTTGTTGATGGGAGATTTAGGGAGGGAATTCCAGAGTTTAGGGCCCTGGCAGCTGAGGGTGTGGCTGCTAATGATGCAGTGGTAGAAATCAGGGATGCCAGTATTGAAGCAGCACAGATATCATTGAATCATAGAATTCCTACAGTGCAGTATGAGGCCATTCGGCCCATCGAGTCTACACCGATCACAATCCCAGCCAGGCCCTATCCCCACAACCCCATGCATTTACCCCGACACTAAGGGGCAATTTAGCATGGCCAATCCACCTAACCCAAACATCTTTGGACTGTGGGAGGAAACCAGAGCACCCGGAGGAAACCCATGCAGACACGGGGAGAACGTGCAAACTCCACACAGACAGTGACCCAAGCCGGGAATTGAACCCGAGTCCCTGGCTCTGTGAGGCAGCAATGCTAGCTGCTGTGCTATCGTGCCGTCCCATCTCAGAGGGTTTTGGGTTGAGGAGGTTCTAGAGGTAGGGACATGCGAGGCCCAAGAACAATCTGTATACGAGGATTGGAGGTTTGAAATTGAGGTGTTAATGGACCAAGAGAAGACCCAGTGTAGGTCCATGTGCACAAGAGGTAAAGGGGGAGCAGGACTGGTGCAAGTTAGAATATTCCATAGCTTGAACATCACTGACAAGAGAGACATGCTGCTGAAGTTTTAAATCTTGCACTCATCAGGACAAATGCAAATTGCCAAATTTCAAACAATCACAATCAATACTGCAGAAGAAAAAGGTGCTGATTGGTTGACAAGTTGACTCTCACTGGCCAAGGCATTGCTATGGAGAAAGCCATGGGGAGCTATAGGCTCTCCAAGCTCCCAGGTAATTCAAAAACTTGATGAGACTTTGAACATATTCCTTTTGCTTGCAGAAAATGAGTTCCTGCCTATGAATGTGTGTCACTTCCAGCAAGTGTAAGTGAGCCAGACTATGAGTTTGATAGATTATTTTGTTAGTGTAGTTATTGGCACACTCAGCATTGTTCAACAAGTGCTGCCCAATCAGCGTTTTGCAAGTGTGGTTAGTCTGCAATCTGTCCAATGATATCAGCCTATTAATAACAAGCAAAGAAACATGCTGTTTGATTCAATGAGCCAATCACAGGTACGTATGCCTTGTGTATCTGACATCACACTGCCACTGAAACTCAAACGTGATGTTGCTCAGTGCTGCCTGGCCATATACTATCCTTCATCTCACCCAAAAGAGTTGGGTTTCAATATCTCCACCTTACCACAGAATCTCTACAATGCAGAAGGAGGCCATTCGGCCCATCAGATCTGCACCAACTCTCCAAAATAGCATCTTTACCCAGCCCACCAACCCCATCTGCTGTATATCGTGCAAGAAACAATACTTTTCACTGTATACTAATACATGTGACAATCATAAATCAAATCAAAAACCCCGTGCATTTACCATGGCTAATCCCCCTAATCTACATATCTTTGGACACTAGGAGGGATTTATCATGGCCAATCCACCTGACCATCTTTGGACTGTTGGAGGAAACGCACACAAACACGGGGAGACATGGGGTGGCACGGTGGCACAGTGGGGTGGCACGGTGGCACAGTGGGGCGGCACGGTGGCACAGTGGGGCGGCACGGTGGCACAGTGGTTAGCACTGCTGCCTCACAGTGCCAGGGACAGGGCAACGAGGGGATTTTCACAGTAACTTCACTGCAGTGTTAATGTAAGCCTACTTATGACAAGGATAAATAAAGTTGTAAACTTAAAACTTATGGAAGTCAGCTCCAAGATTTGACCCCTTCCTACACTCGATGTGGGTGTGGAAACTGTACTCATCCCAGATAATGCTGCAGTTCCTCACCGAGAACTTATTAAACTCACTGGAACTTTGTTACATCAACTTCAACAGATTGGAAGCTGGGGGAGTGGACTGCGGGCTCTGCCTAAGTGGCACAGTGGTTAGCGCTGCTGCCTCACAGCGCCAGGGACCCGGGTTCGATTCCCGGCTTGGGTCACTGTCTGTGTGGAGTTTGCACATTAATTTAAAGTTTATTTATTAGTGTCACAAGTAGGCTTACATTAGCACTGCAATGAAGTTACTGTGAAAATCCACACTCCGGCACCTGTTCGGGTACACTAAGGGAGAATTTAGCATGGACAATCCACCAAACCAATATGTCTTTCGGACTGTGGGAGGAAACCGGAGCACCCGGAGGAAACCCACGCAGACACGGGGAGAACGTGCAAACTCCACACAGACAGTGACCCAAGCCGGGAATTGAACCCGGGTCCCTGGCGCTGTGAGGCAGCAGCGCTAACCACTGTGCCACCGTGCCACCCTAACACATGACCTTGAAACACAGAGATGAAGAGAGACTGCAACTGAGCCACTGCAGGGAGGGAGGATTTAAAATGTGTTTGGTTGACTCTGTCCTGAATCTTCTTTCCTCTAGCCCCCTCCCCACCCCTCTATCCCCCTCTCCCTCCATCCTCCCTCCATCCCCCCAACCTCTATCCTCCCCTCTATCCCCCCTGACCTTTCAGCTTGTGGCTGTACTCTGTGCGGTCTGACTGGCTCCTCCGGAGGGTGCCTCCTTTCTCCTCCTCGGGGGCTTCATCGATGATGGTGTCGGTGCGGCGCCGCTCCAGGATGTAGAGCCTGGGTTTGAAGAAGCCCAGGTTCTTGCGCTTGGCAGTGGGAGCGCTGGGGGGCTCCTTGCTGCCCATGGCTGTGCCGCTGACTGAGTGGCTGGAGCTGGGGCTGGTTTACCTGCGGCAGCGCAGAGACTCCACCCACTGTGTGTGTAACCTGTGCCCAGCGCTGCTCCTTCCCTGCCTTTAACACCGGCACAGCCCGCTCGCTGCAAAGCTCACTGTGGAAATTAGCATCGCTCACATTGCATTTAAAGGGAATGTGTTCCTGGAAGCGGGCGCCCAATCCCAGAGGGAGTTTCAGAGGGTTGAAGAAAGAGAACTTGTTTCCAGCGCAGGATCAGACACAGACGCAGGGAATTAGAGGGAAAAATGTTTTTACTCAGTTGTTGTGATCACTGAAAGGACAGCGGAAACACTTTGTTACAGTGACAGAGGGAATTGGATAAATCCTGAGAAATGGGTGGCACAGTGGTTAGCACTGCTGCCTCACAGCGCCAGGGACCCGGGTTCAATTCCCGGCTTGGGTCACTGTCTGTGTGGAGTTTGCACGTTCTCCCCGTGTCTGCGTGGGTTTCCCTCCGGATGCTCCGGTTTCTTCCCACGGTCCGAAGGACGTGCTGGTTAGGGCGCATTGGCCGTGCTAAATTCTACCTCAGTGTTACCCGAACAGGCACCGGAGTGCAGCGACTAGTGGATTTTCACAGTAACTTCATTGCAGTGTTAATAAGCCTTACTTGTGACACGAATAAATAAACTTTAAACTTTCAGAAAGGGATGAAAGTGCAGGGCTATGGAAGCAGCAGGGCGGGTGGAACTAATTGGATAGCTCTTTCAAAGAGCTTGCACAGGCACGATGGGTCAAATGGCCTCTCTTGGAGCTGCATGACTTGATGGGCTTGATGGTGGTTGCTCCAAGACTCTGAACCTTGTGGTCAGGGTCAAATGTGGGAAACATCACCTGGTTGTAGATTTTCACAGATTGTTTCGGTTTGTTGATAGGATGTGGGCGTTGCTGGCTATACACACATTAATTGCCCTCCCTAATTGCCCTGGAGAAGGTGGAGGTGGACATTTAAACACTGAGGAATTGTTTTCAGAGCTCATTTTATATAACGTACGCCTCTCTATATAGTAACTTCCATCAGTTATTGCTCAAATATCGGTGAATGTTCTTGAATATTGGAGAAAAGAGAGAAAAAAATTCTGAAACCCATCACCTTGCACCCATTCAGTATACTTGCATCTGTTCTGATGGGTACAAGACAGAAAACTTTTGATTGCATGTCTCTTTATTTTATTCAGTTTTTTTCTTGTTTCAAAGGGTCATGCACGCACGTCTGCAAACAAAAGGTAAAAAGGAGCAATTTACTGACTTAACTCTCTCCTTTCCTTCTCTATGAACGGTATGCTTTGTCTATATACGATGACATGGTGACACAGTTGTTAGCACTGCTGCCTCAGAACGCCAGGAACCCAGGTTCGATTCCCGAATTGGGTCATTGTCTGTGTGGAATTTACACATTCTCCCCGTGTCTGCGTGGGTTCCCTCCAGGTGTTCCAGTTTCCTCCCACAGTCCAAAGATGTGCGGGTTAGGTTGATTGGCCATGCTAAATTGCCCCTTAGTGTCAGGGGAACTAGCTATGGTAAATGCATGGGATTATGGGGATAAGGCCTGGGTGGGGTTGTGTTCGGTGCAGACTCGATGTGCTGAATGGCCTCCTTCTGCACTGTAGGATCCTAGAAATCATAGAAACCCTACAGTGCAGAAGGAGGCCATTCGGCCCATCGAGTCTGCACCGACCACAATCCCACCCAGGCCCTACTCCCATATCCCTACATATTTACCCGCTAATCTCTCTAACCTACGCATCTCAGGACTCTAAGGGGCAATTTTAACATGGCCAATCAACCTAACCCGCACATCTTTGGACTGTGGGAGGAAACCGGAGCACCCGGAGGAAACCCACGCAGACACGAGGAGAATATGCAAACTCCACACAGACAGTGACCCAAGCCGGGAATCGAACCCAGGTCCCTGGAGCTGTGAAGCAGCAGTGCTAACCACTGTGCTACCGTGCCACCCCAATCCTATGATAGAGCGCAAGAAACAATACTTTTCACTGTATCCCAATACTTTACCAATACATTCCAAGATGGCACTGGAGTGAGGTGACTTCTTGCAAGCTGTGCCCAGCATACCTTCTAATTCTATCTTTTACTCTTGTTCTGTGCTTCTAAAACTTCATTCTAACTCTTTTAAACTCTCTAACAATACTTCTTCCCTGCTGCCATCAGACTTTTGAATGAACCTACCTTGCATTAAGTTGATCTTTCTCGAGACCCTAGCTATGACTGTAACACTACATTCTGCACTCTCTCCTTTCCTTCTCTATGAACGGTATGCTTTGTCTGTATGCGCAAGAAACAATGCTTTTCACTGTATACTAATACATGTGACAATAATAAATCGAATCAAATCAAAATCTCCCATTTAACAACAACAATTTATATTTATATTGTATCTTTAAAGTCATGAAATGTCCCAAGACACTTCACAGGAGTGTTAGAAAACAAAGTCTAATGTCGACCCGCGAAAGAGATATCAGGGCAGGTGACAAAAAGAAGTGTCTTAGAGGTGGAAATTGCCTCACAAATTTGGTTGAGTTTTTTGAGGAAGTGACAAAAATGATTGACGAGGAAAGGGCCGTGGATGTCGTCTACATGGATTTTAGTAAAGCATTTGACAAGGTCCCTCATGGCAGGCTGGTGCAAAAGGTTAAATCTCATGGGATCAAAGGTGAACTAGCTAGATGGGTACAGAACTGGCTTGGCCATAGAAGACAGAGGGTAGCAGTGGAGGGGTCTTTTTCTGATTGGAGGTCTGTGACTAGTGGTGTTCCACAGGGCTCTGAACTGGGACCTCTGCTGTTTGCGATATATATATAAATGATTTGGAAGAAGATGTAGCTGGTATGATTAGTAAGTTTGCGGACGACACAAAGATTGCTGGAGTTGCGGATAGTGATGAACATTGTCAGAGAATACAGCAGGATATAGATAGGCTGGATAATTGGGCGGAGAAATGGCAGATGGAATTTAATCCAGATAAATGCGAAGTGATGCATTTTGGTAGATCTAATGAAGGGGGAGATATACAATAAATGGCAGAACCATCAGGAGTATAGACAGACAGAGGGATCTGGGTGTGCAAGTACACAGATCCTTAAAGGTGGCAGCACAGGTGGAAAAGGTGGTGAAGAAGGCATATGGCATGCTTGCCTTTATTGGACGGGGCATAGAGTATAAAAGTTGGCATATGATGTTGCAGTTATATAGAATGTTGGTTAGGCCACATTTGGAAGCCTGCGTCCAGTTCTGGTCGCCACACTACCAGAAGCACGTGGAGGCTTTGGAGAGAGTACAGAGAAGGTTTACCAGGATGTTGCCTGGTATGGAGGGTATTAGCTATGAGGTGAGATTGAGTAAACTAGGGTTGTTCTCCCTGGAAAGACGGAGGTTGAGGGGCGACCTAATAGAAGTTTATAAAATTATGAAGGGCATAGATAGGGTGAACAGTGGGAAGCTTTTTCCCAGGTCAGAAATGACAAACACAAGGGGTCACAAGTTCAAGGTGAGGGGGGCAAGGTTCAATACGGATATGCGGGGGACGTATTTTACACAGAGGGTGGTGGGGGCCTGGAATGCACTGCCAAGCAAGGTGGTTGAGGCAGACACGCTAGGATCATTTAAGACTTATCTAGATAGCCACATGAACGGACTGGGAATAGAAGGATACAAACGGATGGTCTAGTTAGGAACACATGATCGGTGCAGGCTTGGAGGGCCGAAGGGCCTGTTCCTGTGCTGTATTGTTCTTTGTTTCTTTGTTCCTTTGGAAAGTGAGGTAGAGTCATAGAGGTTTGCAGCATGGAAACAGACCCTTTGGCCCAACTTGTCCATGTTGCCCCTTTTTTTAGGTAGAGAGGCAGAGAGGCATGCGGGGGGGGGGGGTAAATTCCCAGATAATCTAAGACACGGCCACTATTGGTGCAAGTATTAACACTGGGGGTGCTTAAGAGGGCAGAATTGGAGAATCACAGATATCTTGAAGGGTTGTGAGGCTGGAGAAGAAACGAGACCATTGAGGGATTTGAAAAGGAGATGAGAGTTTTAAAATGTTGCTCAGCCAGGACCTAGTGTAGGTCAACAAAGAGAGAAAGACAGAGTTGCTGCAGGCAAACACTGGGGCAGCTGAGTTCTGGGATGACCTCAAACGTACGGAGGATAGAATGTGGGAGAGTAGCCAGGAGTGTGCTGCATGAGCCTAGAGGCAATGAAGGCATAAATGAGGGTTTCAGTAGCAGTTGAACTGAGGCAGAGGTGGGGTTGGGGGGGGGGGGGGGGGGGAGGGGGTAGAGTGGGGTGCTGGTGACAATCAGAGGGTGCAAACCAGTTGATTTGATTTGATTTATTATTGTCACATGTATTAACATACAGTGAAAAGTATTGTTTCTTGCGCGCCATATAGACAAAGCATACCGTTCATCGAGAAGGAAATGAGAGAGTGCAGAATGTAGTGTTACAGTCATAGCTAGGGTGCAGAGAAAGATCAACGTAATGCAAGGTAGGTCCATTCAAAAGTCTGACAGCAGCAGGAAAGAAGCTGTTCTTGAGTCAGTTGGTACGTGACCTCAGACTTTTGTATCTTTTTCCCGATCGATAAAGGTGGAAGAGAGAATGTCCGGGGTGCGTGGGGTCCTTAATTATGCTGGCTGCTTTGCCGAGGCAGCGGGAAGTGTAGACAGAGTCAATGGATGGGAGGCTGGTTTGCATGATGGATTAGGCTACTAAATGATCTTAGTGATGGCAGGGTTATGTGTTCAGAAGCTCATCTTATGGTCATGTGAGGCAGCAATGTTGCCTCCTGCTGCCTGCACCCCAGACTCCAGAGTTCCCTCCCAAAACCTCTCAGCATCCTCCTTTAAGATGTCCCTTACAATCCACCTCATTGGTCAAGCTTCCAGTCACGCACCTAATATCTCCTCACGTGGCACAGTGTCAAATATTGTGTGATGATTGCTCCTGTGAAGCACTTTGGGATGTTTGACAGTGTTAACAGTGCTATATAAATACAAGATGTTGCCAACAGTGACATAAGTAACTAAAAACTTTTAAAAGTTTCTTTATTAGTGTCACAAGTAGGCTTACATTAACACTGCAGTGAAGTTACTGTGAAAGTCCCCTAGTTGCCACACTCTGGCGCCTGTTGGGGTACATTAAGGGAGAATTTAGCACGGGCAATGTCCCTAACCAGCACGTCTTTCAGATTGTGGGAGGAAACTGGAGGAGCCCCACGCAGACACGGGGAGAATGTGCAGACTCTACACAGACAGTGACCCAAGCCGGGAATCGAACCCGGATCCCTGGCGCTGTGAGGCAGCAGTGTTAATCACTGCCACTGTGCTACCCATACTACATAGAACATACTCCAAAGATGTGCGGGTTAAGTTGATTGGCCATCATAAATTGACCCTAGTTTCAGGGATTAGCAGGGTAAATATGTGGGGTTATGGGAATAGGGCCTGGGTGGGATTGTGGTCGGTGCAGACTCGATGGGCCGAAAGGCTTCCTTCTGCAGTGTAGGGATTCTATGATTCTATGAACTACATAGAACTAGTGCAAGATTTTGTTTAATTTGAACGTGATGTTCTATATCTGTTTATATTTGAAAAGTAGTTACGAACATGAAAGTCAACATCTGAACTCAAAGTGTTGAAGGAACGAACCTTCCACCCCTCCCCCCTCCCCCCTCCCCCCCTCCAGGCCCTCCTGCTGACAACACTTTTTCCCACATAGCAACTTTAAAAGTATTTACTAGGCTGTAAAGTGCTTGGTGGTATCACGGGGTGGTGAAAGGTGCCATAAAAATCCAAACTTTTATGACCATAAGGTCAAATCGATCATTAATTTTAGTTTC
The DNA here is from genome assembly GCF_964213995.1 of Mustelus asterias. NCBI lineage: Eukaryota > Metazoa > Chordata > Chondrichthyes > Carcharhiniformes > Triakidae > Mustelus > Mustelus asterias. The sequence goes on along the minus strand of NC_135801.1, from coordinate 4,178,173 downwards.
TTTCTATTCCAGTTTCTTTCTTCGCCTTAAAAAAGTGTTTAAATAATAAATGTTGATGATCTCAGCAAGGGAATGGCTGGGGGGAGTTAGCGAGATAATGGATTCAGTGTGAATGGTTAAACTAATCCTTGGAAATGAAGCATTGTTGGGGGTCAGTGAATGGATTTGTACATCATAGCTCTGCCTAAACCCGGCTCCACCAATCCCCCGAACTGCACCGATAATTCCCATTTGTTGGTTGAATCTGTGTGAATTGTATTGGGTTGGAGGTTTGACAAAGCAGACTTTAAGAGCTGCCTGAGCTCACTGTATAACACTCAAGCTGTGGGTTCATGTCTTTGGAGCACAATGCAATCCCAACATGCTGTGCTTGGTTGAAGTCATTAGGTTCCATTTTAGCTTCATTTGAAGCAATTTTTAAAAGCGGCATCTCGGCCTTTTGGCTAAGATGCAAATGCGATCAAGCCTTGGAGGAGGAGCTATTCCTACTCCAATCAGCTTGGATCATTTAGATCAAGCCCAGGACAGGAGGTGAGAGCCCTGTCTTGTCAGCTTGGATCGGGAATGTCTCACTCGATGAGACTCTAAATTGGACTTGATTGGATTGAATTGGATATATAAACAAAAAAAAAATTGATTTGATTCGATTTATTATTGTCACATGTATTAGTATACAGTGAAAAGTATTGTTTCTTCCGCACTATACAGAAAAAGCATACCGTTCATAGAGAAGGGGAGTTTGCACATTCTCCCCGTGTCTGCGTGGGTTTCCTCCACGTGCTCCGGTTTCCTCCCACAGTCCAAAGACATGTGGGTTAGGTTGATTGGCCATGGTAAATTGCCTTTAGTGTCAGGGGGACTAGCAGGGTAAATATGTGGGGCTATGGAGATAGGGGCTGAGTGGGATTGTGGTCGGTGCAGACTCGATGGGCCCTTCTGCACTGTAGGGATTCTATGAATCTTCTATGAAAAGAGAGGGTGCAGAATGTAGTGTTACAGTCATAGTTAGGGTGTAGAGAAAGATCAGCTTGATATATGGTAGGTCTATTCAAAAGTCTTATGGCAGCAGGGAAGAAGTTGTTTTTGAGTTGGTTGGTACGTGATCTCAGACTTTTGTACTTTTTTTCCCAGCGGAAGAAGGTGGAAGGGAGTATGTCCGGGATGTGTGGGCGTAATGTTTGTAGTAATGGTAGGTAATGGCCTAGTGGTATTATCGCTAGACTATTAATCCAGAAACCCAGCTAATGTTCTGGGGACCCGGGTTCAGATCTCACCACGGTAGATGGTGGAATTTGAATTCAATAAAAATACCTGGAATTAAGAATCTACTGATGACCCATTGTCGATTGTCGGAAAAACCAATCTGGGTCACTAATGTCCTTTAGGGAAGGAAATCTGCCACCCTTACCCGGTCTGGCCTACACGTGACTCCAGATCCACAGCAATGTGGTTGACTCTCAATTGCCCTCCAAGGGCAACTAGAGATGGGCAATAAATACTGGCCAGCCAGTGACGCCCATGTCCCACGAATGAGTAAAAAAAATTTCTGCTCTAACAAAGGGTCACCCCAGACTCGAAATAAACACAAAATACTGCAGAAGCTGGAATCTGAAACAAAAACAGAAAATGCTGGAAAATCTCAGTGGGTCTGACAGCGTCTGTGGAGGAGAATAGAGCCAAAATTTTGAATCGAGATGACCCTTCATCAGAGACTTGAAACATTGGCTTTTTCCTCTCTCCACAGATGCTGTCAGACCTGCTGAGATTTTCCAGCATTTTCTGTTTTTCTTTCAGATTCCAGCGTCCGCAGTATTTTGATTTGATTTGATTTGATTTATTATTGTCACATGTATTAACATACAGTGAAAAGTATTGTTTCTTGCGCACGACACAGACAAAACATACCATTCATAGTGAAGGAAACGAGAGAGTGCAGAATGTAGTGTTACTATCATAGCTAGGGTGTAAAGAAAGATCAACTTAATGCAAAGTAAGTCTATTCAAAAGTCTGACAGCAGCAGGGAAGAAGCTGTTCTTGAGTCGGTTGGTACGTGACCTCAGACTTTTGTATCTTTTTCCCGACGGAAGAAGGTGGAAGAGAGAATGTCCGAGGTATGTGGGGTCCTTAATTATACTGGCTGCTTTTCCTGAGGCAGTGGGAAGTGTAGACAGAGTCAATGGATGGGAGGCTGGTTTGCGTGATGGATTGGGCTACATTCACGACCTTTTGTAGTTTGCCTTTATCATAATTTTTGTAGTGTTGGGTGAAGACAAGAAAGAATATGAGATGGGAAATTAAAAGATCGCCACCTCTTTATCTAGAGTTACTTTTGTAAACTGATCTCCCCCATTACTGTCATTGTGAAAACGCAGCTTCTAAGTATCTAAATCTCAGTTAGATATGAAAGATCCCGTGACTATTTTGAAGAAAACTGGGGGAATTCTATCCAGTGTCTCAGCCAATATTTATCCCTCAGACAACCTTGCCAAAAACAATCTATCTGTAAATCTCACATTGCCGCTTGTTGGCGCTTGCTGTGTGCAAGTTGTCTACTACACATCCTCCAACAAACATTGACTACACTTCAAAATTGCTGCCTGGCTGTAAAACCATGGTGTTAAGATCCTGGCATGGATAGAGGATTGGCTGACTGGCAGAACGCAGAGAGTGGGGATAAAGGGGTCTTTCTCAGGATGGCCGCCGGTGACTAGTGGTGTGCCTCAGGGATCAGTGCTGGGACCATAACTTTTCACAATATACACTAACGATTTGGAAGAAGGAACTGAAGGCACTGTTGCTAAGTTTGCAGATGATACAAAGATATGTAGAGGGACAGGGAGTATTGAGGAAGCAGGGGGGCTGCAGAAGGACTTGGACAGGTTAGGAGAGTGGGCAAAGGAGTGGCAGATGGAATACAATATGGAAAAGTGTGAGCTTATGCACTTTGGAAGGAGGAATGGAAGCATAGACTATTTTCTAAATGAGAAAATGCTTAGGAAATCAGAAGCACGAAGGGACTTGGGAGTCATTGTTCAAGATTCTCTTAAGGTTAACGTGCAGGTTCAGTCGGCAGTTAGGAAGGCAAATGCAATGTTAGCATTCATGTCGAGAGGGCTAGAATACAAGAGCAGGGATGTACTTCTGAGGCTGCATAAGTCTCTGGTCAGACGCCATTTGGAGTATTGTGAGCAGTTTTGGGCCTCATATCTAAGGAAGGATGTGCTGGCCTTGGAAAGGGTCCAGAGGAGGTTTACAAGAATGATCCTTGGGATGAAGAGCTTGTTGTATGAGGAATGGTTGAGGACTCTGGGTCTGTACTCGTTGGAGTTTAGAAGGATGAGGGGGGAATCTTATTGAAACTTACAGGATACTGCGAGGCCTGGATAGAGTGGACATGGAGAGGATGTTTCCACTAGTAGGAAAAACTAGGACCAGAGGGCACAGCTTCAGGCTAAAAGGACAATCCTTTAAAACAGAGATGAGGAGGAATTTCTTCAGCCAGAGAGTGGTGAATCTATGGAACTCTTCGCCGCAGAAGGCTGTGGAGGCCAGGTCATTCAGTGTCTTTAAGACAGAGATAGATAGGTTCTTAATTAATAAGGGGATCAGGGGTTATGAGGAAAAGGCAGGAGAATGGGGATGAGAAAAATATCAGCCATGATTGAATGACGGAGCAGACTCGATGGGCCGAGTGGTCTAATTCTGCTCCTATGTCTTATGGTCTTATTAAACAGTTTGAAATGGCTTGAGGTCTATAAAACGCTGTATTTATTCTTTCCAAATCTTAAACCAATAAAACGCTAAGCACATCAGTAAGTTGAGCAGGAAGTAAATAAATGAGGACAAGGGTTAAACTTTATTGGCTGATTTTTTTCTCTGGGAATGTTTCAGCAGGAATTTCTGTTCTATTCCTTTCTGCATGGTGACATCCTGATTTATTTATCCTGCTGACATTGAGGGAGTGGGGGAGGAGGTGAGATTGAGTCACTGAAGAATATCGGAAGACGGGGTTGGGAGAATGGGCAGCCAATCCAGAAAGCAATCGGAACCTGCTGAGATCTCTGCTGTCCTCCAATTTTTGCACATCCCTTCTTCATCGTTGGTGAGCTTGCCTTGAGCTGCCTGGGCCCCAAGCCCTGGAATTCCCTCCCTAAAGCCTGAATGTTACCACCGTTCACACCGGCGGGATTTTCCCATCCCGCTGCAGTGAACAGAGATTTGGCCGGGCACCAGATTCTCCGACCTCGCTTCAGGGGGAGAGTGGCATGATTGGTCAGTAAGGTCATGGCTTCCATCTCTACTGCTCGCCATTACTCACGCCTCCTCTAAGACACTCTTTCAAACCTACCTTTTTGACCAAGCTTTGGATCATCTGTCCTAATATCACCTGTGTGAAGCATCATGGAATGTTTTCCTTTGTCACGGGGTCTCAATGGCTGGAGGAGGTTACAGGGATAGGGAGGTAGGGAGGGAGAGAAGCTCATGAAGGGATTTGAAGACATCACTAAGATGGTGGTGGCCAGATGGGTCTGTCTGTTCCAGGATTGACTTCCTGTTTGTGTCCCGTGCGCTCATGGTGTTCTTCTCTGACCACTGCCTCCTGCTGGCCGACTGTCACCTAGAGGAAAACCAGAAGGCGGGCAGGGGGACATGGAAGCTGGAAGTACAACTATTAACCCCAGAAAACCTTGAGAAACACAAAAGGAATTACAATGGTTGGAGAACCGTGAAACCCCTCTTTCAGTCTCCACCGCTCTGGTGGGAAGTAATTAAGAGGAACACCAAAAGGTTCTTCATCCTTAAAGGTGTTCAGAAAGTCCATCAGGAAGGATCCAAGCATGAGAGGAGTGACGATCCGGGCAGGTCAAAGCCTCTCTGTACATGGATGACATTGCCAGCTTCTGTTCAGATCCAATGTCAGAGCGCAGACTGGTGAATGTCTGCGACCTGTTCGAAGCCAGAACTTTCAAATAAGCACCAAGATCTGGCTTGGCTGGTGGTGAAAAGGGCATTCCCCATCAGACCCTTCATGCACGCACAAAATCTCTGCGCCACTGCACGTTCCCCTCGAAGCAGCTGCAGGGGGGATGAGACGGTCGCACGCTTCCTTGTGGAATGTGATTTTGCAAAGACAGACTGCAGAAAGATACAGTGATACTTATCGAGGTTCATCCCAAGCAGCTCCATGACGTGGGATTCTGTGCTCTATGGGCTGTTCCCAGGGACAGAGACTCTGTGCTCTACAGGCTGTTCCCAGGGACAGAGACTCTGTGCTCTACAGGCTGTCCCCAGGACCGAGACAAACATCAGCTGATGCTGGAGGGTCATCAACTCGGTGAAAGAAGCTCTTTGCCCGAAATCTGTTGGTTTTCTAGTGCAAAGAATTGTCCTCCATCGAGTGTTGCAGACTGGCACATTCCAAGGTCCAGGACTACGTGCTGAGGGTCACACTCAAGTTCGGACAGCAGCCGTTAAGGGGCAAAGGGGAAAGGCTACCATGTAAGGCCTTTCAACCAGTGTACATCGAGGGGCTAGTAACTGGGTAAAACCCCTGGCACTGCGTGCTTAATCCTGACTGCATATAGTAAATATAACTGTGTTGAAGCACCTCAGAGTGCGGTATGACAGATGTGGGTAATTTGAACATCATTGAGTTCTTTGTAATGAAAATATTGAAATGTTTGTCAAGTTCTTATGACTGTACAGAGTGAATCTCGAACTCTGTAGAGAATCCGAATATCACTTTCCTGTTGTGACAATTTGAAATGTTTTGTATTTTGAAACTCTTAGAGAAGTTGTGGAATGCAATGGCAGTGGTGCTCAAGAGGCAGATACATCCGCAGTTCCTGCAACAGAAACTGACCTCAGGAAGAAGTTCTACCTGAATCGACGCCACGGGATTTTGACTTTGATTTAATTTATTATTGTCACATGTATTGGGATACAGTGAAAAGTATTGTTTCTTGCGAGCTACACAGACAAAGCATACCGTTCATAGAGAAGGAAATGAGAGAGTGCAGAATGTAGTGTTATAGTCATAGCTAGGGTGCAGAGAAAGATCAACGTAATGCAAGCTATTAAGTCCATTCAAAAGTCTGACAGCAGCAGGGAAGAAGCTGTTCTTGAGTTGGTTGGTACGTGACCTCAGACTTTTGTATCTTTTTCCCGACGGAAGAAGGTGGAAGAGAGAATGTCGGGGGTACGTGGAGTCCTTAATTATGCTGGCTGCTTTGCCGAGGCAGCGGGAAGTGTAGACAGAGTCAATGGATGGGAGGATGGTTTGCGTGATGGATTGGGCTACATTCACGACCTTTTGTAGTTCCTTCAATAACGAATAAAATACATTTTTTGCAAAGAGGAATTGTGGAATTGTTGGACATTGCATTGTGACTCATTGAGGATAAACAGGATAGGACATAACAAATAAATGTAATATTGTGAAAGAACACAGCTGGCAAAGGATGTGACGAGGTTTGGGGAGAATGAGATGTAAAGTGCAGTATTTTGCATAATGTTTGTGTTGTGTGAAAACAAGAGAACCTGTGAGAGGGGAACTTTAATGATTGGCACCTCTTTGTCAACAGTTACCTTTGGAAATTGATCTCCCCCATTATTGTCATTGTGAAGACCCAGATTCCTTTTAAAAGACACTTTTACCTGAGAGAATTCTGTCTTCTGTCTCAATTGGCCATTCACTGGTGTAAATTATGACTGAACCAATAATATTAAGGGGGGAATTCTCCCATCCCACCCGCCATGGGAATCGTAGTGAGTGGGGAGCGGACCACACAAAGATCCATTGACCTTGGGTGGGGTTTTCCGGTTTTGAGACAAGCACGGCTGGAGAATCTCACCCTATATAAATAAAAGCTGGAATGCTGGAAAAGCTCAGCAGGTCTGACAGCGTCTGTGGAGAGAGAATAGAGCCAACGTTTCGAGCCTTGGATGACCCTTCGTCAGATCTCCTTTGAATGAGGAGGCTGGTGGGGTGAAAAGTGAGGACAAGTTTAAAGTTTATTTATTAGTCACAAGTAAGGCTTACATTAACACTGCAATGAAGTTACTGTGAAAATTCCCGAGTTGTCACACTCCGGCGCCTGTTCGGGTACACGGAGGGAGAACTTAACACGGCCATTGACCAAACCAAAGATGATCCATTGAGGGGGAAATTTGAGGGGGAAGGGAAGGGGGTTGGTAAAGCTGAAGATCTGACATAAAGTCAATTCTCTTTTCTCTGTGTATTCTCCCAGCACTCCCTCAGTACTGACCCTCTGACAGTGCGGCACTCCCTCAGTACTGACCCTCTGACAGTGCGGCACTCCCTCAGTACTGACCCTCTGACAGTGCGGCACTCCCTCAGTACTGACCCTCTGACAGTGCGGCACTCCCTCAGTACTGACCCTCTGACAGTGTGGCACTCCCTCAGTACTGACCCTCTGACAGTGCGGCACTCCCTCAGTACTGACCCTCTGACAGTGCGGCACTCCCTCAGTACTGACCCTCTGACAGTGTGGCACTCCCTCAGTACTGACCCTCTGACAGTGTGGCACTCCCTCAGTACTGACCCTCTGACAGTGCGGCACTCCCTCAGTACTGACCCTCTGACAGTGCGGCACTCCCTCAGTACTGACCCTCTGACAGTGCGGCACTCCCTCAGTACTGACCCTCTGACAGTGCGGCACTCCCTCAGTACTGACCCTCTGACAGTGCGGCACTCCCTCAGTACTGACCCTCTGACAGTGCAGCACCCCCTCAGTACTGACCCTCTGACAATGCAGTGCTCCTTCAGTACTGACCCTCTGACAGTGCGGCACTCCCTCAGTACTGACCCGCTGATAATGAAGCACTCCCTCAATACTGACCCTTTGACAGTGCAGCACTCCCTCAGTACTGACCCTCTGACAGTGCAGCACTCCCTCAGCACTGACCCTCTGACAGTGCAGCACTCCCTCAGCACTGACCCTCTGACAGTGCTGCACTCCCTTAGTACTGACCCTCTGACAGTGCGGCACTCCCTCAGTACTGACCCTCTGACAGTGTGGCACTCCCTCAGTACTGACCCTCTGACAGTGCAGCACTCCCTCAGTACTGACCCTCTGACAGTGCAGCACTCCCTCAGTACTGACCCTCTGACAGTGCGGCACTCCCTCAGTACTGACCCTCTGACAGTGCGGCACTCCCTCAGTACTGACCCTCTGACACTGCAGCACTCCCTCAGTACTGACCCTCTGACAGTGCAGCACTCCCTCAGTACTGACCCTCTGACACTGCAGCACTCCCTCAGTACTGATCCTCTGACAGTGCAGTGCTCCCTCAGTACTGACCCTCTGGCAGTGCGGCACTCCCTCAGCACTGACCCTCTGATAATGAAGCACCCCATCAGTACTGACCCTCTGACACTGCAGCACTCCCTCAGTACTGACCCTCTGACAGTGTGGCTCTCCCTCAGTACTGACCCTCTGACAGTGCGGCACTCCCTCAGTACTGACCCTCTGACAGTGCGGCACTCCCTCAGTACTGACCCTCTGACACTGCAGCACTCCCTCAGTACTGACCCTCTGACAGTGCGGCATTCCCTCAGTACTGACCCTCTGACACTGCAGCACTCCCTCAGTACTGACCCTCTGACAGTGTGGCACTCCCTCAGTCCTGACCCTCTGACAGTGCGGCACTCCCTCAGCACTGACCCTCTGAAAGTGCGGCACTCCCTCTGTACTGACCCTCTGACAGTGCGGCACTCCCTCAGCACTGACCCTCTGAAAGTGCGGCACTCCCTCAGTACTGACCCTCTGACAGTGCGGCACTCCCTCAGTACTGACCCTCTGACACTGCAGCACTCCCTCAGTACTGACCCTCTGACAGTGTGGCACTCCCTCAGTCCTGACCCTCTGACAGTGCGGCACTCCCTCAGCACTGACCCTCTGAAAGTGCGGCACTCCCTCTGTACTGACCCTCTGACAGTGCGGCACTCCCTCAGCACTGACCCTCTGAAAGTGCGGCACTCCCTCTGTACTGCAGTGGGAGTGTCAGCTCAGTGTTGAACTATGTGGAATTAGTCATGAGCTCACAATGTTCTGAATTTTATAGCATCATTCTGGGCTAGATTAGAACCTGAATTGCAGAGATGGAAAGTCAACAGCTAACTGTTGCATCACTTCAGAAAACCATTGCTAAAATGCCACATAAGAAGCTCACACCAGGGTGTGTGGGCTTGGAGACTGACTGGAAGAATGCAAGACAGCTGAAAAACAGAAAACAATGTGGGAGGTAAGGAATCCGTTTCTCCTGAGAATGTCACAGATAACCGTGTTGGGACCATTGCTGTTCACTATAGAAGTCATGATGTGGAGATGCCAGCGTTGGACTGGGGTAAATACAGTAAGAGTTTTAACAACACCAGGTTAAAGTCCAACAGGTTTATTTGGTAGCAAATGCCATTAGCTTTCGGAGCGCTGCTCCTTCGTCAGATGGAGTGGAAATCTGCTCTCAAACAGGGCACAGAGACACAAAATCAAGTTTAGAATGCGAATCCTACAGCCAACCAGGTCTTAAAGATACAGACAATGTGAGTGGAGGGAGCATTAAGCACAGGTTAAAGAGATGTGTATTGTCTCCAAACAGGATAGCCAGTGAGATTCTGCAAGTCCAGGAGGCAAGCTGTGGGGGTTACAGATAGTGTGACATGAACCCAAGATCCCAGTTTAGGCCGTCCTCATGTGTGCGGAACTTGGCTATCAGTTTCTGCTCAGCGACTCTGCGCTGTTGTGTGTCGTGAAGGCCGCCTTGGAGAACGCTTACCCGTAGATCAGAGGCTGAATGCCCGTGACTGCTGAAGTGCTCCCCCACAGGAAGAGAACAGTCTTGCCTGGTGATTGTCGAGCGGTGTTCATTCATCCGTTGTCGTAGCATCTGCATGATTTCCCCAATGTACCATGCCTCGGGACATCCTTTCCTGAAGCGTATCAGGTAGACAACGTTGGCCGAGTTGCAAGAGTAGATACCATGTACCTGGTAGATGGTGTTCTCACATGAGATGATGGCATCTGTGTCGATGATCTGGCACATCTTGCAGAGGTTGCTGTGGCAGGGTTGTGTGATGTCGTGGTCACTGTTCTCCTGAAGGCTGGGTAGTTTGCTGCGAACAATGGCCTGTTTGAGGTTGTGCGGTTGTTTGAAGGCAAGAAGTGGGGGTGTGGGGATGGCCTTGGCGAGATGCAGACGCTACGACAACGGATGAATGAACACCGCTCAACAATCACCAGGCAAGACTGTTCTCTTCCTGTGGGGGAGCACTTCAGTGGTCATGGGCATTCAGCCTCTGATCTTCGGGTAAGCGTTCTCCAAGGCGGCCTTCACGACACACAACAGCGCAGTCGCTGAGCAGAAACTGATAGCCAAGTTCTGCACACATGAGGACGGCCTCAACCGGGATGTTGGGTTTATGTCACACTATCAGTAACCCCCACAGCTTGCTTCCTGAACTTGCAGAATCTCACTGGCTATCCTGTTTGGAGACAATACACATCTCTTTAACCTGTGCTTAATGCTCCCTCCTCCACATTGTCTGTATCTTTAAGATCTGGTTGGCTGTAGGGATTCGCATTCTAATCAGTATTCTGTAACTTGATTTTGTGTCTCTGTGCCCTGTTTGAGAGCAGATTTCCACTCCATCTGACGAAGGAGCAGGGCTCCGAAAGCTAATGGCATTTGCTACCAAATGAACCTGTTGGACTTTAACCTGGTGTTGTTAAAACTCTTACTGTATTCACCATAGAATCCAGAGAACATAGAACGTAGAACAGTACAGCACAGGAACAGGCCCTTCAATCCATGACGTTGTGCCGAACATGACGCCAAATTGAACTAATCCCTTCTGTCTGCCCTTGCTCCATATCCCTCTATTCCTTGCATATTCATGTGCTCATCTAAAAACCCCTTAAACACCCCCTATCGTATCTGCCTCCACCACCACCCCTGGCAGTGCATTCCATGATGTGGAGATGCCGGCGTTGGACTGGGGTGGGCACAGTAAGAAGTTTAACAACACCAGGTTAAAGTCCAACAGGTTTATTTGGTAGCAAATACCATAAGCTTTCGGAGCGCTGCCCCTTCGTCAGATGGAGTGGTCTCTGACACCTCCCACTCTCTGTGTAAAAACACTTGCCCCTCACATCTCCTTTGAACTTTCCCCCTCGCAGCTTAAGTGCATGCCCATGTATATGTAAATAACTTGTACGTAAATGATTCAGATTTGGAAATTGGGAGCTCTGTTTTGAAGATCTCAGTTGATACAAACTAGGGGATCTATCTAATAATGTGGAGATTGCATCAAAATTCACAGTCATAGAAACTTCCAGAATGAGTAGATAAATGAAATAAAGAATCACAAAACCTCTGGTGCTTCAATTTGAAAGAAGGAATAAAAAGGTAACGTAACACCAGGTTAAAGTCCAACAGATGTATTTGGTAGCACGAGTTTTCGGAGCGCTGCTCCTTCATCAGGCACTCACCTGATGAAGGGGCAGCGCTCAGAAAGCTCGTGCTACCAAATAAACCTGTTGGACTTTAACCTGGTGTTGTGAGACTACTTACTGTGTTCACCCCAGTCCAACACCAGCATCTCAACATCATAAAAAGGTAACTTAATTGCTTGGAAACTAAACAAGTCAGATGGGGAAGCAAAGCAAAGACATCTCAGAACACAGACACATCAATCCTTCAAAGAAGCAACACCAGGTGCAGTGATTTGTCACTGGACAAGTTACCCAGAGACCCAGGGTGATGCCCTGTGAACCCGGGTTCGGATCCCATCACTGCAGATGGTGAAATTTAGCTTCAATAAAAATCTTGAATTAAGAATTTACAGATGACCATGAAACCATTGTCGATTGCCGTAAAAATGCACCTGGTTCACAAATGCCCTTTAGGGAAGGAAATCTGCCGTACTTACCTGGTCTGGCCTACATGTGACTCCAGAGCCACAGCAATGTGGTTGACTCTCACCTGCCCCCCCAAGGGCAACCAGGGATGGGCAATAAATACTGGCCTGCCAGCGACGCCCATGTCCCACCGATGGATAAAAAGCAAGCTGACAAGGCGGTAAAGAATGTCATCAAAGTGCTGAAAGAATTGGAGACAGAAAAGCAAAAGGACAATGTTAGATGTATTTAGAATCACGTTTAAACTACTGTGTGGTGTGTGCAGTTCAGATCTCCATATGTACCAAGAGGAAATGTTGAAAGGCTGGAGAACAGATTGTTATGGGATGTTACTGCAACTGAGACAGGGCTGAACAGGTTTTGACTCTTCTCTCTGGAACAGGGAGACTAAGAGGGAGAGCTCGTACGACTCCTTACAATTATGGAAGTGCTCAATGGGATCGTTGTTGAGAAACTGTTTGGTTCAGAATAAACTGGGTGTAAAAGACAATCACTGACAGGTCAACTAAAGGATTTAGGAGAAATTGTCATTACACAGAGAGTGAGAAAGTGGAACTCACTGCCAGATGAAATGGATGAAGCAAAGGATTAGACAGGGTAAATTCAGAAAGAATGTTCCAGATGGCGGGGGAGTCCAGAACGAGGGGTCACAGCTTGAGGATAAGGGGTAAACCTTTTAGGACTGAGGTGAGGAGAAATTTCTTCACCCAGAGGATGGTGAATGTGTGGAATTCACTCCCACAGAAAGTAGTTGAGGCCAAAACGTTGTTTGATTTCAAAAATAAATTAGATTTCGCTCTTGGGGATAAAGGGATCGAGGGATATGGGAAGGAGGGGGGGATCAGGATATTGATTTTGATGATCAGTCGTGATCAAAATGAATAGCGGAGCAGGCTCGAAGGGCCGAATGGCCTCCTGCTTCTAGTTTCTGTGTTTCTATGACATTGATATGTTTACGGGCAAATTTGATGGTGAAGATAGAAAGGTAAGGGGATAGAGGGAAAGGAGGCAGAATGGGAAGAACTGATTAAAGTGGGAGGAGGTTTGTATGATGTGTAAACACCAGTTTGGAGCAGTTTTGTTGAATGGTTTTGTTTCTGTGCTTGGATTCGATGTAATTTGAAGTTAAAACAGGTGTTCCAGAGTATACGTTATTGTTCACCTTAATTCAAAAATGATGAGAATTTCTCTGTTAACCTGGTTTCAGAAAACCGCCTGCCGACTGATTTAAAAAGTAAATTTGAAATTAATAAATAATAAAGACACTCGTCTCCAAATAACAGAGATAGGTGATTTTAACATTTGACGATTGCTACACAAGGGCTATCCAAGTTGGTGGTTTCGAGACTGGGGACTGATCTAAAGAAGGACAAAGGCAATTCCTGGAACTCCTTTGTGTACCTCAGGGTTAGAGTGTCATTTTGAGTACAGAGTATTCTTACAATCCTTTCTCGATGTAATTGTTTTACTGGTGTCCTTTAAGGGTTCTGAGCATGTGTGGGTTTTGGAGGGCTTTTCAATCTACAAGTGAGTGTTCTGCAAATGAGACCTGTTTTACTAGTGCTCCTGTTTTCATAGTTATTACTATTCTGCTGAGTTACTGTTTTTAAACTTGGTTATTTAGTTATATGAAGATCATTCTTTAAACAACACATTCGACTGCCTTATTTGTGCTTTCAAGTTACCACACTGAAAAAAACTAATCTTCAGCCACCTTGTTGCCCAGTCGCTCTGCGCATCCTACAAACTGCGACCTGCCGGTCATTGTCAGCCAAACTCTTGTCGCTTTCCTCTTTTCCCTATGTCCCTCTTTGCAGGAAGACCCTCTGAGGCAGCCAATCATCCTGAGGCGTCGCTATCACACACTCCATTCCTCCCGAGATCCAACATGGAGATTGGTAGCCCAGGTGGATGAGTTGGAGGGGTCTCTCTGCCGTGACTCAGCTGACATGAGTAAATGGGGGTGGAAGGCAGCAACAGCCTAGAGACAAGTACTCTACCAACTCTGCTGAGTGGGCAACACAATGGCATAATGTTTCGCACAGCTGCCTTGCAGCGCCAGGGACCTGGGTTCAGTTCCAGCGTTGGGTCACTGTGTGGAATCTGCATGTTCTCCCCGTGTCTGCGTGGGTTTCCTCCGGGTGCTCTGGTTTCCTCCCACACTCCAATGATGTGCAGGTTAGGTTGATTGGCCATGCTAAGTTGACCCTGGTGTCAGGGGGATTAGCAGGATAAATATGTGGGGGTTACGGGAATAGGGCCTGGGGTGGGATTGTGGTCGGTGCAAACTCAATGGGCTGAATGGCCTCCTTCTGCATTGTAGGGATTCAATGATTAGTGTCAAGGAGATCAGTGGGGTAAAGTTTATTTATCAAAGTTTATTTATTAGTGTCACAAGTAGGCTTACATTAACACTGCAATGAAGTTACTGTGAAAATCCCCTAGTCGCCACACTCCGGCGTCTGTTTGGGTACACTGAGGGAGAATTTAGCACGGCCAATGCACCTAACCAGCACGTCTGTCAGGTAAATGCCTGGGATTAGGGGGCTAGGGCTTGGGTGGGATTGTTGTTGGTGCAGGCTCGATGGGCCGAATAACCTCCGGCTGCATTGAAGGGATTCTATGACTCTATGAGGAGGAAAGAGATGAGGACTTCAGGTCCCGAACTGTGACATAACCTGCTCAGTCTCACACATGTATATATAGCTTGAAATGTAAAATTCTTCAGATGCTTGACGTGGAGATGCAGGGAGGATGTTTCCTCTGGCACGGGAGTCTGGAATGATGTGGAGATACCGGACTGGGGTAAACACAGTAAGAAGTCTCACAACACCAGGTTAAAGTTCAACAGGTTTATCTGGTAGCACAAGCCACTAGCTTTCGGAGCGCTCGCTGCCCCTTCGTCAGGTGAGTGGGATTTCAGTTCACAAACAGGGCGTATAAAGACACAAACTCAATTTACAAAATAGTCTGGAACACAGGGTCACATTTTCAGAATAAGGTGCAGGACTTTTAGGACTGAGATGAGGAGAAACCTCTTCACTCAGAGAGTGATGAACCTTCAGAATACCCAACCCCAGAGGGCTGTGGATTCTCAGTCACTGAATATATTCAAGGCAGAGATTGGTAAATTTTTGGTTACTGAGGGGAGGAAGGGATTTGAGGATAGGGCAGAAAGGTTGAGGTCAAAGATTAGGCATGATGGTAGTGAACGGCAGAACAGGCTGAATTTTGATTTGATTTATTATTGTCACGTGCATTAGCATACAGTGAAAAGTATTGTTTCTTGCGCGCTATGCAGACAAAGCATACCGTTCATAGAGAAGGAAAGGAGAGAGTGCAGAATGTAGTGTTACAGTCATAGCTAGGGTGTCGAGAAAGATCAACTTAATGCGAGGTAGGTCCATTCAAAAGTCTGACAGCAGCAGGGAAGAAGCTGTTCTTGAGTCGGTTGGTACGTGACCTCAGACTTTTGTATCTTTTTCCCGACGGAAGAAGGTGGATGAGAGAATGTCCGGGGTGCGTGGGGGTCCTTGATTATGCTGGCTGCTTTGCCGAGGCAGCGGGAAGTGTCGACAGAGTCAATCGTTGGCAGGCTGGTTTGAGTGATGGACTGGGCTTCATTCACAACCCTTTGTAGTTTCTTGCAGTCTTGGACAGAGCAGGAGACATACCAAGCTGTGATACACCCGGAAAGGATACTTTCTATGGTGCATCTGTGAATGTTGGTGTGCGTCGTAGTGGACATGCCGAATTTCCTTCACCTCCTGAGAAAGTAGCGACGTAGTAGAAGGGGGTCGAGGGGCTTACTTCATTGGGTGTGAACCACTTCGGGGGGTCTGAATGATAGGATGTTATAAAAGCGCAAATCCTCTTTTCTATCTAAGCAGAAAAGCTTCTTCCGAACTCATGTGACTTGAGTTTGCCCGAGGCTATTTTGTTATCCTGTGTGTCACTTCTGGCTCCGGTATGTGATAGTCATCTCATTTGCAAAGCTGGGAGGAAGGTGCCCTTGCTATCTGAACATTCTGTGAGAGTTTACATTGCAATTTGACAATTGCCATAAACAAATCTTCAGCAGGATATGATGTACAGAGAGATAAAGGGAAGGCTGGTTAACCCCCATCGTCCCACCCTCTCATACACACTGAGTCATACAGTCTAGTAATATCCCAGTCGCCACCCTGGCAGAGCGAGTTCAGTCTGACAAGGGCACCAAGCTTCCTACCCAAGTCAGAAAGTGATTGTTTTAAATTCCTCTCCAGTAACTTTAAGCATAAAGTCTAAGCAAAGTAAAGTTTATTTATTAGTCACAAGTAGACTTACATTCACACTGCAATGAAGTTACTGTGAAAATCCCCTCGTTGCCACACTCCGGCGCCTGTTCGGGTACACTGAGGGAGAATTTAGCACGGCCAATGCACCCTAACCAGCACGTCTTTCAGACTGTGGGAGGAAACCAGAGCACCCGGGGGAAACCCACACAAACATGGGGGGAATGTGCAAACTGACATGCCAGTGCAGTACTGAGGGAGTGCTGCACAGTAAGAAGTTTAACAACACCAGGTTAAAGTCCAACAGGTTTATTTGGTAGCACCTGAAGAAGGGGCTTGGGGCTCCGAAAGCTTGTGTGGCGTTTGCTACCAAATAAACCTGTTGGACTTTAACCTGGTGTTGTTAAACTTCTTACTGTGATTACCCCAATCCAACGCCGGCATCTCCACATCATGAGTGCTGCATTGCCAGAGGTGCCGTTTTCCGCATGAGACATTAAACTGAGGCCACATCGGCCCTCTCTGGTTGTTGTAAAAAAATCCCACAGCACTGTACGAAGAAGAGCAGGGACATATTCCCCGATGCTCTGCTCCCCCAGTTTTTACCTACACCAGTGGAGTTCTTTTAAAATGTCACCTGTGATGTAAGTTTAAAGTTTATTTTATTATTTTCACAAGTAAGCTTACATTAACGTTGCAACGAAGTTACTGTGAAAATCCCCTAGTTGCCACACTCCGGCGCCTGTTTGGGTACACTGAGGGAGAATTTACTATGGCCAATGTACCTAGCCAGATGTCTTTCAGACTATGGGAAAAAACCAGAGCATCCGGAGGAAACCCACGCAGACACGGGGAGAACGTGCAGACTCCGCACAGACAGTGACCCAAGAAATGCAGCAGCTAGTTTTTGCTGTTGTTCAGGTTCTCAGCCAAACACAAAGACTATCCAATTGCTGTTTGTACAAGCTTGCTGTGTGCTAATTGGCTGCTTCATTACATTAAAAGTACTTCATTGGTTGTAAGGAGCTTTGGAACATCTTGAGGTTGCTCAAGGTGCTATATGAATGCAACATGTTTCCTTCGTCTGTTTTATTTAAAAGTTGGTGAATCCACAAGCCCAGCAAACACAGGATGTGGGTTAAAAACTGGAAGAGCAGAACACCAACCCTGTGACATGGGAACTCAGTAAGAAGTCTCACAACACCAGGTTAAAGTCCAACAGGTTTATTTGGTAGCAAATACCATAAGCTTTCGGAGCGCTGCTCCTTCGTCAGATGGAGTGGTCTCTGTTCTCAAACAGGGCACAGACACAGAAATCAAATTACAGAATACTGATGAGAATGCGAATCTCTACAGCCAGCCAGGTCTTAAATGTACAGACAATGTGGGTGGAGGGAGCATTCAACACAGGTTAAAGAGATGTGTATTGTCTCCAGACAGTACAGCTTGTGAAATTGTGAGGGGTACTGCTACCCTTATGGAAAAGAAGTACTTGGGAAATCTGGTTGTGTTGCAGAAGGAAGAGGAACGCAAAGGGTCATATGCCATTTAGTAATGTGTACATGATAAATGTCCCAAGGTTTGACTTATGTCATCATGTTGTTCTTGTAAACAAATAACAAAAAAGGTTTTGCCAGATACTTTTCTGTGTGATTAGGACAGTGTCCCTAAATTGCCATTTCTATATCAACACACCTCTCGTCCGGATTTTTATCCCAGCAGGCCATGTTCAAACCCGCCCCCCTCCCCCCCTCCAGCCACCCACCGCCGCCCCCCCCCCCCCCCCCCCCGCCCCCCCAGTCAATCCTGGCACATGGGGGAAAAGTGCCATGCCAGGAGATTCTCACTGACACCATTCTCGCGGAGTCCAGAATAAATACAGGTGCCTCGGTTCCCATCCTTCCCAGTAACCCTGGTCTGGGAATTCGGGATATTTTATTATAAGAAGTGCATTGGCTCAATTGGATCCCCAGAGGTGCCTCCACCCAGCGTAAAAACAGCCCGTGGCCGACACTCACCATTGAATATTTCATTAGGGAACAGGTGTGTGGATCAGCTCCAGGTGATGACACTATTTACATAGCAATACAGGAAGGACTTATACAAGTAGGATCATTACTGTGTCAGATGCATCTGAAAGGCTTGAAGGTTGTTGATTTAGAAACTGTTAAAAGGTCAGTGACTAACAATGTCGACATGATGGCTGTTCCAGCAACAACATTTGCATTTACATAGTGCCTTTAACATCATAAAACATTCTAATGCACTTCATATTTTACATAATCTACACCCTAGCTATGACTGTAACACGACATTCTGCACTCTCCCGTTTCCTTCTCTATGAACGATATGCTTTGTCTGTATAGCGCGCAAGAAACAATACTTTACACTCTATGCTAATACATGTGACAATAATAAATCAAACCAAATCATCAAGCAAACCCATTTGACATGAAAGGTGATGTTGGGACGGGTGACCGAAGGTTTGGATAGGTTGGTTTTAAGGAGAGTATTAACAGAGGAGAGAAAGTCAGTCAGTTTCAGGAAGGAAATTCTTGACCTTAGAAACCAAGTAGCTTTTTGATTTGATTTGATTTATTATTGTCACATGTATTAACATACAGTGAAAAGTATTGTTTCTTGCGCACTATACAGGCAAAGCATACCGTTCATAGAGAAGGAAAGGAAAGAGTGCAGAATGTAGTGTTACAGTCATAGCTAGGGTATAGAGAAAGATCAACTTAATGCAAGGTAGGTCCATTCAAAAGTCTGACAGCAGCAGGGAAGAAGCTGTTCTTGAGTCGGTCGGTACATGTACCTCAGACTTTTGTATCTTTTTCCTGACGGAAGAAGGTGGAAGAGAGAATGTCCGGGGTGCGTGGGGTCCTTAATTATGCTGGCTGCTTTGCCGGAGCAGCGGGAAGTGTAGACAGAGTCAATGAATGGGAGGCTGGTTTGCGTGATGGACTGGGCTACATTCACGATCTTTTGTAGTTCCTTTTGCAGTAGCTGACGGATAGAATCAGGATAAGCAAGAGGCCAGAATTGGAGGAGCACAGATATCTCAGATGGTTGAGGGGCTGGAGGGGGTAGAGGGAGGGAGGGATAAGGTCGTGGAATTTGAAGGATGAGAATTTTAAAATATTGGGGCATTACTGGATGGGAAGATGTTATCGGTTACCGAGCGCAGGGATGGTGGGAATCAAACGTAGTGTGCGTTAGACAATCTCACCTCCTCACCACTTCTACTTGAAGCACGTGTACAATGGGCTGAGGCCATTCTCGGGGGTGAAGTAGAGAGGGTTGACAGCTTCAGGTTTTAAGGTGTCTAGATCACCAACAACCTATCCTGATCCCCCCATGCTGACACTATAGTTAAGAAATCCCACCAACGCCTCTACTTTCTCAGAAGACGAAGGAAATTTGGCATGTCAGCTACGACTCTCACCAACTTTTACAGATGCCCCAGAGAAAGCATTCTTTCTGGTTGTATCACAGCTTGGTATGGCTCCTGCTCTGCCCAAGACCGCAAGGAACTACAAAAGGTCGTTAATGTAGCCCAATCCATCACGCCAGAGTACCCCAGAGTTGGATGTTAAACTTCAGGCAGCCAATTGGTGGAGACCAAAAGTCAATCTTCACTTAGTTTTAGATTCATTCATGGAGTGAAATATTATAAATCTATTGCTCCTAACTTTCTAACTCACCACCATTGTCACTAAATGTATTCTTATAAGTGTGTAAGTATGAATCCAATTAATCCAAAATGTAGACATTTAAATTTGGACAATTAACAGATGCCCTTTCTTCCTTTTAAAAAATTAAACCTAACAAATTATATTCACAAAAAACAAATCAAAAAAGAAAGATGTGAAGCAGGCGGATGAAACTAGAACTCGGGGGCATGGCCTCAAAATAAGGGGAACCGATTTAGGACTGAGTTGAGGAGAAACTTCTTCACACAAAGGGTTGTGAATCTGTGGAATTCCCTGCCCAGTGAAGCAGTTGAGGCTACCTCATTGAATGTTTTTAAGGCAAGGATAGGCACATTTTTGAACAGTAAAGGAATTAAGGGTTATGGTGAGCAGGCGGGTAAGTGGAGCTGAGTCCAAGAAAAGATCAGCCATGATCTTAATGAATGGCGGAGCAGGCTTGAGGAGCCAGATGGCCTATTCCTGCTCCTAGTTCTTATGTTCTTCTCCAGGACTCCCAGTGATCTTTTGGTACAAGCCTAAAACTGCTTTGTGACATCACCCAACAATTAATGATTGGCATAAACCGGTTTGATCTTGGCAATTTCTTTTTCTCCAATGTTCATTTCATGCTCGCAAAGTCTATCCTTAACCTTTTTTTATTTCATTTTTTTGTCAAGTGAACATTATCCAACAAGAAACAGTTATTGATACAACATCCAATGGGTAAATGGGGGTTTTCAGAGCCCCCCTTGTATAGAATTTTCCATAAAATATTTGCCAAATAAAATCCCACAGCCAAAAGCCAGAGTTTCTGCAGCTGAAATACTTTTAACAATCCTTCTTATTTTCTTAACTGCCCAGGCTAAAGGGCAACATTTCCCAGTTTCACCCACAAAAATTCTTTAAAACCCACTGACCTTTGATTTGATCTATTATCGTCCCATGTATTAACACACAGTGAAAAGTATTGTTTCTTGCGCGCTATACAGACAAAGTACACCGTTCATAGAGAAGGAAAGGAGAGAGTGCAGAATGTAGTGTTACAGTCATAGCTAGGGTGTAGACAAAGATCAACTTAATGCAAGGTAGGTCCATTTAAAATTCTGGCAGCAGCAGGGAAGAAGCTGTTCTTGAGTCGGTCGGTGCGTGACCTCAGACCTTTGTATCCTTTTCCCGACGGAAGAAGGTGGAAGAGAGAATGTCTGGGGTGCGTGGGGGTCCTTAATTATGCTGGCTGCTTTGCGTGGCAGCGGGAAGTGTAGACAGAGTCAATGGATGGGAGGCTGGTTTGCGTGATGGACTGGGCTACATTCATGACCTTTTGTAGTTCCTTGCGGTCTTGGGCAGAGCAGGAGCCAGACCAAGCTGTGATACAACCAGAAAGAATGCTTTCTATGGTGCATCTGTAAAAGTTGGTGAGAGCCGTAGCTGACATGCCAAATTTCCTTCTGAAAATAGGATTTAAAATAGGATCGTTGGTTCAAGTTACTCCAGAACTATTCTGCTTAATGTCCAAACAAATATAGTTAAAAGCCCCTGAAGCCCGACGTCTAATCTTAAATTCCACTTTAATCTTCTTAATAACACATTTCTCAATGTCCGTAGCACCTCTCCACGAAAATCCACCGTGAAGATGAAGATCATGAAGATGTTCAAGTTTCCCTTTTTGATACCAATAGAACATTGTTGGACCGGGTTTCGGTTGAACATGCCTATTTCAGCAAAATAGATCTCGCCAAAGAATACTACACCCTTTGAGACATAAACACAGCAGGTGGCACAGTGGTTAGCACTGCTGTCTCACAGCGGCGCCAGGGAGCCGGGTTCGATTCCCGGTTTGGATCACTGTCTGTGTGGAGTTTGCACGTTCTCCCCGTGTCTGCGTGGGTTTCCTCCGGGTGCTCCGGTTTCCTCCCACAGTCCGAAAGAAGTGCTGGTTAGGGTGCATTGGCCGTGCTAAATTCTCCCTCAGTGTAACCCGAACAGGCGCCGGGAGTGTGGCGACTAGGGGATTTTCCCAGTAACTTCATTGCAGTGTTAATGTAAGCCTACTTGTGACACTGTTAAAATAAACTTTAAAAACTTTGGATAATCACTGCTTTACCATTACATCCCGTTACCTTACCAGGACCTTTCCATTCCTTGTGGCCTTCTCTTTTGCAACACCTCATATTCCCAGAGTTAAAGACTATCTCGGACAGCTTTATATGCTGCCTTAGAGCTCTCCCAATTTTCTCCGCAGTCTTGGCCAATCAAAAGCCCCTCTCTTGGGAGAGACTTTCCGTGCAACCAGCCATATGTTTCGTGGTGACAGAGGCAGATCGCTATTGGTCGGCAGTGGAATCCTCTGGTCCCTCCATTGGCAACAAAGTTTCCCGCTGAATGTACCCCTCACTGCTGGGAATCCTGTGGAGAGAGGGAGGGGTGGGACGGGATGCACCGTTGGCAGGACCAGAAGATCTGCTGGCATGAACGCTTGGAAAATTCCGGCTGTGTGTGTAAAGCGTTCGAGTGTACAGAAAAATGGAATGAATCATGGTTTCCTCTAGGGAAGGGGGACTATCATCCCGAAAGGAGGTAATTTGGGATTTCTCCCGTAGACCAATTAATAGGAACCCTCCAACTATCTGAAATGAATTCTTTGCATCAACTGCTCCATTTAGGGACGGCACGGTGGCACAGTGGGTTAGCACTGCTGCCTCACAGCGCCAGGGACCCGGGTTCAATTCCAGCCTCGGGTCACTGTCTGCGTGGAGTTTGCACATTCTCCCCGTGTCTGCGTGGGTTTCCTCCGGGCGCTCCGGTTTCCTCCCACAGTCCGAAGATGTGTGGGTAAGGTGGATTGGCCAGGTTAAATTGACCCTGGTGTCAGGGGATTAGTAGGGTAAATACGTGGGGTTATGGGGATGGGGACTGGATGAGATTGTGGTCGGTGCAGACTCGATGGGCTGAATGGCCTCCTCCTGCACTGGAGGGATTCTATGATTCTATATGCCAGTGCAGTTTGATCTGTGCAGATTTCACTAATCGCTGTTTGATCTCTTTCACAGAGTCAGTGACTGAAAACTCTTCCAGCTGTTTGGTCATCAGTGCAATGTCCATGTTTTCACACATTTCTCGGAACTTGTCATTAGTAAATCCCCTTCCGTTATCAGTCAGAAACTGAGCTGGTGCTGCAAGTCCAGTCCCTATCTACCTCTCCATGACTTTATCTATAATCACCTTTCTGTTCTTGTATTGTTGTCGATCATATAAGACTACATCTGGTTATCTACAAAGTGAAAATTGAAAATATTTCTGTCTTTGTCCCATATCTCGAGATCGCATGGCAACTCCATGGCAACACCTATCTCAGTTGGATGCTGAGAGGCAGGACTCCCAGTTTGATGAGCTGGACTTGGCCACGTCCCGTCCTCCTGCTATCCAGCTCCATCCCAATCCCGATCCCAATTCCGGTCCCGATCCTGGGCCCGGTCCTTGTCAAAACAAGGCAATCGAAGTGGGTGATGTCCTCTTCCACGTTTCATATTTTGCACTAATTTCTTCGATGGGATTTGTTTACACTTCACCAACCGCAATTCCTTCCTTCAGCAAGATTCCTTCAGCAAGATTCCTTCAGCAAGATTCCTTCAGCAAGATTCCTTCAGCAAGATTCCTTCAGCAAGATTCCTTCAGCGGGATTATTCATCTTTCACAAGAAGGGTGAGCAAAAACAGAAAAATGCTGGGAAATCTCAGCAGGGCTGACAGCGTCTGTGGAGAGAGAATAGAGCCAACGTTTCGAGTCTGGATAACCCTTGGTCAGAGCTGAGAAGAAAGAGAGTCAGCAGTGATTTATACTATTGGGGTGGGGGTGTGGAATGGGACAAAGGGAATGTAAATGAGGGTACAGATGGCTGAGAAGGTGCTAAGAGTGTTCATTAAGTGAACAGAATTCATTAATGGCAAAACACAGGCACGGCTTGGAGGAGACAGTTCACACTCTAAAGTGGTTGAACTCATCGGGGGCGGCACGGTGGCACAGTGGTTAGCACTGCCGCCTCACAGCACCAGGGACCCGGGTTCGATTCCCAGCTTGGGTCACTGTCTGTGTGGAGTTTGCACGTTCTCCCCGTGTCTGCGTGGGTTTCCTCCCACAGTCTGAAAGATGCGCTGGTTAGGGTGCGTTGGCCATGCTAAATTCTCCCTCAGTGTACCTGAACAGGCGCCGGAATGTGATGACTGGGGGATTTTCACAGTAACTTCATTGCAGTGTTAATGTAAGCCTACCTGTGGCACTAATAAATAAACTTTACTTTAACTCAATGTTTAGGGTGAGCAAATTGTGCAAAATAAAGACAATTTGCATTTTACTCTTTGATTCTTATTGCCTGATGTCATTAATATCCCTCAAATATTCTGACTAGAAACATTGGATTGAGTTAAGGGATACAATTACACCCGGACTGGGTAAACTGCAGATCCATTGACTTTATCAGGCCTCATACTCAGTTTTGTTTGTGCTTTTTACATGGAAGACTTGCGAAGGTATCTATCTCACTAGAGACTGTGTCAGGGTTAATAAAGTGGCTTGCTCCAGCTACTCTTTATGGAATCACCACACTTCTTAGTGACCTCATTCTGTCATCCTGAATGTAAAACAAGTTGACCTTTCACACTCCCTGATCTCACGTGGTTCCTCACTACTGAGTGAATTGAGATAACGTTTTAGCCAATCCATTCAATACACTGTTGAGGTGCACAGGAACAGGAGGAGGCCATTCAGCCCATCGGGTCTGCTCTGCCATTCAATTTGATCATTGGCTGATCATCTACCTCGACACAACTTTCCTGCTCTATCTCCAAATCTCTTTATGTCCTTTGTATCCAGAATCTAGCGATCTCTGTCTTGAACTTGCTCAATGATTGAGTTTCCACAGCCCTCTGGGGTGGAGAATTCCATAGATTCACCACCCTCTTAGTGAAGGAATTTCTCCTCATCTCAGTCCTAAATGGCCTGCCATTAAGCTGAGGGAGCTCGGTCTTTTCTCCTTGGAGAGACATAGGACGTAGGATGAGAGGAGACCTAATAGAGGTGTATAAGATGTTGAGAGGCATAGATCGGGTGGACTCTCGGAGGCTTTTTCCCAGGGTGGAAATGGCTGCTACGAGAGGACACAGGTTTAAGGTGCTGGGGGGTAGGTACAGGGGAGATGTTAGGGGGAAGTTTTTCACACAGGGTGGTGGGCGAGTGGAATCGGCTGCCGTCAGTGGTGGTGGAGGCAAACTCAATAGGGTCTTTTAAGAGACTCCTGGATGAGTACATGGGACTTAATAGGATGGAGGGTTATAGGTAGGCCTAAAAGGTAGGGATATGTTCGGCACAACTTGTGGGGCCGAAGGGCCTGTTTTGTGCTGTAGTGTTCTATGTTTCTATTTATTCTGAGATTGTGTCCCCTGGTTTTAGACTCACTGTAAGAGTTTTAACAACACCAGGTTAAAGTCCGACAGGTTTATTTGGTAGCAAATACCATTAGCTTTCGGAGCGCTGCTCCTTCGTCAGATGGAATGGAAATGTGCTCTCAAACAGGGCACAGAGACACAAAATCAAGTTACAGAATACTGATTAGAATGCGAATCCCTACAACCAACCAGATCTTAAAGATACAGACAATGTGGGTGGAGGGAGCATTAAGCACAGGTTAAAGAGATGTGTATTATCTCCAGACAGGACAGCCCGCAAGTCCAGGAGGCAAGCTGTGGGGGTTACTGATAATGTGACATAAATCCAACATCCCGGTTTAGGCCGTCCTCATGTGTGCGGAACCTGGCTATCAGTTTCTGCTCAGCAACTCTGCGCTGTCGTGTGTCGTGAAGACTCACTGGCCAGGGAAAATATTCTATCCCCATCCACCCTGTCACACCTTGTAAGAAATTTATAAGTTTCAATGAGGTCACCCCTCATTCTTTGAAACTCTACAGAATACAAACCCATCCTTCCTAATCACTCCTCATGAGACGGTCCCGCCATCCCAGTGATTAATCTGGAGAACCTCCATTAAACCTCCTCTATGGCAAATATATCCCTTCTTGGACAAGGTGACCAAAACTGTACACAGTGCTCCAGGTGTGGTCTCACCAATGATCCATACAATTGCAGCAAGGCATCTTTACTCCTGCACTCAAATCCCTTTGTGATAAAGGCCAACATACTGTTTGCTTTCCTAATTGCTTGCTGCACCTGCGTGCTAGTGTTTAGTGACTCATGGACAAGCGCACCCAGGTGCTTTTAGGCACATTCACATCCCAACCTCTCAGCGTTGAAGAAATATTCTGCCTTTCTGTTTTTCCTATCAAAGTGAATAACTTTGGACTTACTCACATTATATTCCATCTGCCATGTTCTAGCCCATTCACTTAGCTGTCCAAATACTCTTGAAGCCTCCTCCGGCACGGTAGCACAGTGGTTAGCACTGCAGCTTCACAGCTCCAGGGTCCCGGGTTCGATTCCCGGCTCGGGTCACTGTCTGTGTGGAGTTTGCACATTCTCCTCGTGTCTGCGTGGGTTTCCTCCGGGTGCTCCGGTTTCCTCCCACAGTCCAAAGATGTGCGGGTTAGGTTGATTGGCCAGGTTAAAAATTGCCCCTTAGAGTCCTGAGATGCGTAGGTTAGAGGGATTAGCGGGTAAAATATGTGGGGGTAGGGCCTGGGTGGGATTGTGGTCGGTGCAGACTCGATGGGCCGAATGGCCTCCTTCTGCACTGTAGGGATTCTATGATTCTATGATCCTCACAACTTACGATGCCTTCAAATTTGATTTCATCAGCAAATTTGGAAATATTACAATTGTTCACAATATTCCAGCTGAGGTCTAACCAGTGTCTTGTATAAGTTTTGTACTCTGAACCCCGATTAATAAAGCTCAGATATAATCTGCTTTATTAACTGCTCTCTCCATTTGTCCTGCCACCTTCAATGATCTTTGTACAGATAAACGCAGGACCACCTGCTCCTGCATGCTGATGAACACAGTGCAACCCTGAGGGTGTGCTGCACGGTTGAAGGTGTTGTCTTTTCAGGTGATGCATTAATCTGAGACCCCCCTCTTATTTAGAGGTGGAGGACCCTATGCATTGTTTCAAAGAAGAACAAGAGCAGTGGAGTTCTCCCCCAGAGTCCCAAGGCCAACATCACAAACTTTAAAAAATGATGTGGTCACTGCCACGTTGCTGTCTGTGGGATCTTACTCTGCACAAATTGGCTGCTGCATTCCTTAGATTGCAACAGTGACTACACTTCATACTTTGATTTGATTTATTATTGTCACATGTATGAGTATACAGTGAAAAGTATTGTTTCTTGCGCGCTATACAAAGCATACTGTTCATAGAGAAGGAAACGAAAGAGTGCAGAGTGTAGTATTACAGTCATAGCTAGGGTGAAGAGAAAGATCAACTTAATGCGAGGTAGGTCCATTCAAAAGTCTGATGGCAGCAGGGAAGAAGCCGTTCTTGAGTCGGTTGGTACGTGACCTCAGACTTTTGTATCTTTTTCCCGACGGAAGAAGGTGGAAGAGAGAATGTCCGGGATGCGTGGGGTCCTTAATTATGTTGGCTGCTTTTCCGAGGCAGCGGGAAGTGTAGACAGAGTCAATGGATGGGAGGCTGGTTTGCGTGATGGATTGGGCTGCTTTCATGATCTTTTGCAGTTCCTTGCGGCCTTGGGCAGAGCAGGAGCCATACCAAGCTGTGATACAACCAGAAAGAATGCTTTCTATGGTGCATCTGTAAAAGTTGGTGAGAGTCGTAGCTGACATGCCAAAATTCCTTCGTCTTCTGAGAAAGTAGAGGCATTGGTGGGCTTTCTTAACTATAGTGTCGGCATGGGGGGACCAGGTTGTTGGCGATCTGGACACCTAAAAACTTGAAGCTTTCCACCATTTCTACTTCATCCCCGTTGATGTAGACAGGGGCATGTTCTCCACTGAATTGAGCGCAAAGTCCTTTGGGCCATGCTAAAGGTGCTATGGCAATGTAGACTTTTCTCTGTATTGCTGACCATTATCTCGCTTCCTGGTGCAGCTCCATGTCACACACCATCCTGGCTTAAACATATCACCCAGGTTCAATCACATGGGCCCAGATCCTGAAACAGCTGTTACTGACACCACCTCCAGCCTTTAGGATTAGGAGCAAGCCATTCAGCCCATCCAACTTGTTCATAGAATCATAAAATCCCTACAGTACAGAAGGAGGCCATTCAGCCCTTCAAAGAACAATGAACAAAGAACAATACAGCACAGGAACAGGCCCTTTGGCCCTCCAAGCCTGCGCCGCACATGTGCCCAACTAGACCATTCGTTTGTATCCCTCTATTCCCAGTCTGTTCATGTGGTTATCTAGATAAGTCTTAAACGATCCCAGCGTATCCGCCTCAATCACCTTGCTTGGGAGTGCATTCCAGGCCCCCACCACCCTCTGTGCAAAATACGTACCCCTGACATCCGTGTTGAACCTTGCCCCCCTCACCTTGAACCTGTGACCCCTTGTGTTCATCACCTCCGACCTGGGAAAAAGCTTCCCACTGTTCACCCTATCTATGCCCTTCATCATTTTATATACCTCTATTAGATCGCCCCTCATCCTCCGTCTTTCCAGGGAGAACTTCCCCAGTTTACCCAATCTCTCCTCATAGCTAAGACCCTCCATACCAGGCAACATCCTTTCCTGTACTCTCTCCAAAGCTTCGAGTCTGCACCGACACGAATCCCACCAGTTCCCTATTCCTGTAATCCCTTGTGTTCACCCTGCTAGTCCCCCTGACACGAAGGGGCAATTTAGCATGGCCAATCCACCTAACCCGCACATCTTTGGAGTGTGGGAGGAAACCGGAGCACCCGGAGGAAACCCACAGACACGGGGAGAATGTGCAAACTCCACACAGACAGTGACCCGAGGTCGGAATTGAACCTGGGTCCCTGGCGCTGTGAGGCAGCAGTGCCAACCACTGTGCCACCGTGCCGCCCTTACATGTTCTGCCATAGAGTGAGGCTGTGGCCGGTCTGTACCTTAAATCCATCAATCAGACTTGACTTCACATTCTTCCGTACACTTGTGTGGCAAGAAACCTCATCGCCGGGACCGGATGGGATGTACCCCAGGTTGCCGTGGGAGGCGAGGGAAGAGATTGCAGAGCCTCTGGCGATGATTTTTGCGTCGTCGATGGAGACGGGAGAGGTGCCGGAGGATTGGAGGATTGCGGATGTGGTTCCTATTTTCAAGAAATAGCCCAGGGATAGCCCAGGAAATTGCCGACCGGTGAGTCTAACCTCAGTGGTTGGTAAGCTGATGGAGAAGATCCTGAGGGACAAGATTTATGAGCATTTAGAGAGGTTTAGTATGCTCAAGAATACTCAGCATGGCTTTGTCAAAGGCATTACGAGCCTGGTGGAGTTCTTCGAAAATGTGACAAAACACATTGACGAAGGGAAAGCGATAGATGTGGTTTATCATAGAAATCATAGAAACCCTACAGTGCAGAAGGAGGCCATTCGGCCCATCGAGTCTGCACCGACCACAATCCCACCCAGGTCCTACCCCCACATATTTTACCCGCTAATCCCTCTAACCTACGCATCTCAGGACTCTAAGGGACAATTTTTAACCTGGCCAATCAACCTAACCCGCACATCTTTGGACTGTGGGAGGAAACCGGAGCACCCGGAGGAAACCCACGCAGACACGAGGAGAATGTGCAAACTCCACACAGACAGTGACCCTAGCCGGGAATCGAACCCGGGACCCTGGAGCTGTGAAGCAGCAGTGCTAACCACTGTGCCACCGTGCCGCCCTTTTTATATGGATTTATATGGATTTTAGCAAGGCGTTCGATAAGGTCCCCCATGCAAAGCTTCTAGAAAACGTGAGAGGGCATGGGATCCAAGGGGCCGCTGCCCTGTGGATCCAGAACTCGCTTGTCCAAAGGAGGCAGAGAGTGTGTATAGATGGGTCTTTTTCTAAATGGAGGTTGGTCACCAGTGGTGTGCCCCAGGGATCTGTTCTGGGACCCTTGCTTTTTGTCATTTTCATAAATGGCCTGGATGAGGAAGTGGAGGGATGGGTTGGTAAGTTTGCCGACGACACGAAGGTTGGTGGGGTTGTGGATAGTCTGGAGGGATGTCAGAGGTTACAGAGGGACATTGATAGGATGCAAGACTGGGCGGAGAAGTGGCAGATGGACTTCAACCCAGATAAATGCGTAGTTTTGGCAGGTCAAATGGGATGAAGGAGTACAATATAAAGGGAAAGACTCTTAGTACGGTGGAGGATCAGAAGGACCTTGGGGTCCGGGTCCATAAGACTCTAAAATCGGCCCCGCAGGTGGAGGAGGTGGTTAAGAAGGCGTATGGTGTGCTGGCCTTTATCAATTGAGGGATTGAGTTTCGGAGTCCGGGGATAATGATGCAGCTATATAAGACCCTCGTCAGACCCCACTTGGAGTACTGTGCTCAGTTCTGGTCACCTCACTATAGGAAGGATGTGGAAAAGATTGAAAGGTGCAGAGGCGATTTACAAGGATGTTGCCTGGATTGAGTGGCATGCCTTATGAGGATAGGCTGAGGGAGCTCGGTCTTTTCTCCTTGGAGAGACGTAGGATGAGAGGTATATAAGATGTTGAGAGGCATAGATCGGGTGGACTCTCAGAGACTTTTTCCCAAGGTGGAAATGGCTGCTACGAGAGGACACAGGTTTAAGGTGCTGGGGTGTAGGTACAGGGGAAATGTTAGGGGGAAGTTTTTCACACAGAGGGTGGTGGGTGAGTGGAATCGGCTGCCGTCAGTGGTGGTGGAGGCAAACTCAATAGGGTCTTTTAAGAGACTCCTGGATGAGTACATGGGACTTAATAGGATGGAGGATTATAGGTAGGCCTAAAAGGTAGGGATGTGTTCGGCACAACTTGTGGGGCCGAAGGGCCTGTTTTGTGCTGTAGTTTTCTATGTTTCTACCTCAATGTTTAAAATTCCTAGTTGATGTTCATTGACTGCTGTTTGTGGGAGCTCCACATTTTCACCACCCTTTGTATGGCGTAGTGTTTCTGAGCTTCTCCCCTGATGACCTGGCTCTGAGTTTAAGGTCCTGCTCCCTTGTTCCAGACTCCCCCCACCAATGGGGAAAGTGTTTCTCTCCATTACCCAGTCCATTCCTCTCACACGGTGGATGGTTCGAGGAGAAGGCCCATCGCTGGCCTCTCAGACAAACTGGGAACAGATCCGGACTGCAGGCCTTGCCCGCGCACACTCACATCCCGAGAATGGAGTAAAGGTAAATCTGATCTTGCTGCAGTTGGAAAGGTTTCTTAAATGTTTGATGTTTATGAGTGTTTGACGGTGCCACCTAGTGGCGATTCTCAATTATTGAAAGCGGCAGAAACTCAGAGAGAAACGGAGGGGGCGATTCTCCCAAAAGTGCTGAATTGGCGGGAAAACTGTTCTAGATCACGACTGTTTTTACAGTGCAGATTCAGACCCGAATCTCCGCACTCTGTGCAGTGCAGAGATCCCAGTCGTGAATCTCATTAAAAACCCAGGGGGGCGGAGCCTATTCGCACCAGAGTTTTACAGTTCTGGAACTCTGCGCATGCGCGGTGGCCCCGATCTGTCCGTCTCCCCGTTTGCTGGGCAGCTCGATCGCTGGCCAGCCCTGGACCCCCGCAGTGCTGCCTCTCCACCCCCCCACCACGGCCCGATCGCGGCCCCCACGACAATTCCAGGGCCAGCCCTGACCCACCCCGGCTTGGAGTGCCCCGATGCAGAGCCCACACCCCCAGCAGTGGCGATCCCCCCACCCCCCCCTCACCCCGGCAGACTCCCCCGCGCTGACCCCCCTCGGGGTCCGACCTCCCACCACCCCACCCCCCCCCCCTCACCCAGAAGGCATGCACCCACCCCCGGCAGGCCACCACCCCCTCCCCCCAGCCTGCCCCAATCGCTGGCCTCCCTCCAACCCAGACCGATCGCCATGCAGAGTAGCAGCAGGATCCCCCATCCCCACCAATTGACCCTAGGCCCCACCCACAATACGCCTCACCCCCCCCGGGGCACTGCCTGGGCAGTGCTAAGGTGCCCCCTGGGCATGGGCACTTTGCCCTTGGGCATTGCCAGGGGACACAGGCTGGCACTGCCAGGGTGTCCATGCCCAGGGGGCACCACCCCCTGCCACCGACTCCCTGGGGGGCCCCGATTGCCCCTCCTTCATTCCGGCGGGGTCTCCCGCTAGTTCCCCGAATGTGGGGAGCTACTCTAAACCCCACCGAAATGAAGTGCTCCTGGCTGGGTGGGAGATTCAGTCGGGCCCGGCAGGTTCCCGGTAATTACATGCAAATCATATTAAAAAAAGATTCAAATCACTTACCTGCCCTCCCGCCGGTTTCCAGCGTGGTCTGACCGGCGACTGTTCTCCGGCTCTGGAAGATGCGCATGCGTTCCTGGCGCATGCGCAAAGCCTGGAAAAAGGCCGATGACGTGATTCTCCTGACCAGACCCGCCAGAAACGTTGCGGGTCACGATGGGAGAATCGGGCCCAGAGTCCGGAATCTTCCCCACAATGCACCAAGTGTTGGCTCCAGTGACAAAGCCAGTGTGAAGCTCGCCGGCTGCACAGTGGCATTTCCCCCGTGCTGAACTGCATTCCCTGCAGTTTCAAACGGGAAGCGGGAATCAGACAGTCAGCTGGAGGAGTGAGGCCTAATAGAGTCATAGAGGTTTACAGCATGGAAACAGGCCCTTCGGCCCAACTTGTCCATGCTGCACTTTTATTTTAAACCCCTAAACTAATCCCAATTGCCCACATTTGGCCCATATCCCTCTATACCCATCGTACCCATGTAACTGTCTAAACGCTTTTTAAAAGACAAAATTGTACCCGCCTCTACTACTACCTCTGGCAGCTCGTTCCAGACACTCAGCACCCTCTGTGTGAAAAAATTGCCCCTCTGGACACTTTTGTATCTCTCCCCTCTCACCTTAAACCTGTGTCCTAATGAAACAAGCAAAGGTGGGAATCCCGAGATTTCACACGGTGCCCCGATCTCGGATTTAAATAAAATGCCATGGACACTGGAACCACCCATAGACACAGGGTACACCCCCTCCCAGAGACACAGGGTACACCCCCTCCCATATACATGGGGTACACCCCCTCCCATAGACACGGGATACACCCCCTCCCATAGACAGAGGTACACACCCTCCCATAGACACAGGGTACACCTCCTCCCATGGGCATCAAGATTGGCCATGCTAAATTCTCCCTCAGTGTACCCGAACAGGCGCCAGAGTTCAGCGACTAGGGGATTTTCACAGTAACTTCATTGCAGTGTTAATGTAAGCCTTACTTGTGACACTAATACATAAGCTTTTTTTCCATGGACATGGGGAACCCTTCCCCCCACAGACAGTGGGTCACCCCACGCAGAAGGGTAACACCCCCAAACGTTAAGAGGAACCCCTCCTCTCCACACAGAAGGACGACCCTCCCCCTCCCCATGGATAAGGGGAAGCCCCGCAATAGTGCTTCCCCCAGAGCCCCTAAGGCAGTGCCAGGGGACAATGCCAGGGGGCACTGCCAGAGTGCCATGCATGGCCCGGGCATTCTCCCCAACCCCCACCCCTGGGTTAGGCTTGCCTGTGTGCCCCGCTGCCATAGCCATCTCGACTGGTGTTGGGCTTTTGATTTGGAAAGGCAGTGTGATTCACACCGGCGTGGCATCAGCCTGGCTCGGTGGGTGGGATTAGGATGAGGGCGGATGTAGCGATATCAAGCCGGTTACTGTGCTGTTAGTTTATGCAAATCAGGCCGATACCCTTCCTTGTCATGAACCTGACTGCGTTACAGGCAGAGGGGAAGATCTCAAACTGAGATCTTGTCAGCGCTAATCTCTTACGAGATTTAACAGCCATAACGGGATTTGTATCTTTGATCAATGTGGCCATTAGATCATGGCCAGTGGCTGGGAAAGTAAATTAAAGAAAAGGACTTGTGTTTCATAGAATCATAGAAACCCTACAGCACAGAAAGAGGCCATTCGGCCCATCGAGTCAGCACCGACCACAATCCCACCCAGGCCCTACCCCTACAGATTTACCCACTAATCCCTCTAACCTACGCATCTCAGGACACTAAGGGGCAATTTTAGCATGGCCAATCAACCTAACCCGCACATCTTTGGACTGTGGGAGGAAACTGGAGCACCCGGAGGAAACCCACGCAGACACGAGGAGAATGTGCAAACTCCACACAGACAGTGACCCAAGCCGGGAATCGAACCCAGGTCCCTGGAGCTGTGAAGCAGTAGTGCTAACCACTGTGCTACCGTGCCGCCCGTTTCTGTCTCCTCTCTTGCACAGTCTCTCAGGATTGAGGATGACTTGTTTCCACAGAGTTTCTACCGAGCGTTGGTGAGGCCATGGCTGGAGGGCTGTGTGCTGTTCTGGTCACCTCGCTATGGGAAGGATGTGATTGCACTCGAGGGAGTACGGAAGAGATTCACCAGGATGCTGTCTGGAGAATTTGAGCTATAAGAAGCGACTGGATAGGCTTGGATTGTTTTCTTTGGAGCAGAGAATATAGAATCCCTACAGCGCAGAAGGAGGCCATTTGGCCCATTGAGTTTGCACCGACCACAATCCCACCTAGGCCCTATCCTCATAACTCCATGCATTTACCCCAGCTAGCCTCCCTGACACTAAGGGGCAATTCAGCATGGCCAGTCCACTTAACCCGCACATCTTTGGACTGTGGGAGGAAACCGGGGCACCCGGAGGAAACCCACACAGATACGGGGAGAATGTGCAAACTCCACACAGACAGTGACCCGAGGCCAGATTCAAACTCGAGTCCTTGGCGCTGTGAGGCAGCTGTGCTAACCACTGAGCCAGCATGGAGGGAAGGCTGAGGGGGAGATGATGGAGGTGTATTGAGGAGTATGGACTGGGTGAATGAGGAGCAGCTGTTCCCATTGGTTGACGGGTCAATCATGAGGGGGCAGAGTTTTAGGGTGAGGGGCAGGAGATTCAGAGGGAATTTGAGAAAAAATATTTTCACCCAGAGGGTGATGGGAAACTGGAATGCACGGCCTGGGACGGTAGTGGAGGCTGGAAATCTTACAACCTTAAAGAAGTATTTGGAGGAGCATTTGCAATATCATAATATTCAAGGATATGGGGCAAGTGCAGGAAAATGGAATTAGCGTGCCTTTAGTGGTAACCATGATATGGAGTTGCCGGCGTTGGACTGGGATAGGCACAGTAGTTATTGTTGGTGCAGACTTGATGGGCCGAAGGGCCTTTTCTGCTTTGTACGACTCTGTGGATGGAATTTTGTGGCCTCGTTCATCCTGAAACTGCAAAATTCCACCCAGGGTCAATGGGTCTTTCCATGGTCCGCCCCTCGCCCGCTCTGATTCCCATGGAGGGTAGGACAATAAGATTCTGGCCTATGACTCCGGTTCTATGGGTTTGGAGATGGCCGCTATGTCCAATGCAGGATCTGCAGCCTCGAGCTGCCACACGTGGTGTTTGGCAGATTGGGTGGATGAGTTGTTTGGAGGTTTGTCTGCTCCCTCTGACTTCACCTCTACACATTCTGATGGATTCTCCCGAAGCGTTCTCCCAAGTGGAACTCCTCCATTTTGGTTGCTCACAGGTCAGGGTCTCCCGTGAGTTGACCTTTTTTCAGAGATGTTTTGAGGGTGTCCCTATTTCTATCTCCATTTCTATAATGCCTTCCTGTCTTCCCTGACAACATGATGTCACAAAGTGCTTCCCAGTCAATGTGGATTCCAACAATGGCCATCACACTTAAGTTTAAGTTTATTTATTCGTGTCACAAGTCGGCTTACATTCACACTGCAATGAAGTTACTGTGAAAATCCCCTGATCGCCACACTCCGGCGCCGGTTCGGGTACACTGAGGGAGAATTTAGCACGGCCAACACACCTAACCAGCACGTCTTTCGGACTGTGTGAGGAAACCGGAGGAAACCCACGCAGACACGGGGAGAATGTGCAAATTCCACACAGACAGTGACCCAAGCTGGGAATCGAACCCGGGTCCCTGGCGCTGTGAGGCCACAGTGCTAACCACTGTGCCACCGTGCCACCCAATTGGTCCATTCCAACAACTTTACTCCAATCACTTCCCTTTAATCTGACCTCTGACTTGGTCAACAGGTTGGTGTAAATTGAATTCACTGATCAAAGCCTCTGGTAGGTGCAGAGGTTTGGGAGAATTTCACAGGAACAGCTAAAGCATGATCCCAATACTGGAACATCACCTTGGGAGGGGCCGAAGTGGAGAGTAAACATGATAGAACTGCCCTTAAGGAAAGGTGAACCCAAACTGGGGCTGGTATCCACTAACCCAGGAGACTATTCCAGATACAGACAATGGTTCCTCGCTATTCCTGCACATTTATCTGCCGGGGAACCTGAGATCCCTAAATCTGACTTCCTGGCCAGTGTGTCAGGCTTCCCCTATTCCAATCTACCTCAAAGGGAACCTCAAAACGTGAGGGTGGCACAGTGGTTAGCACTGCTGCCTCACAGCGCCAGGGACCCGGGTTCGATTTCCAGCTTGAGTCACTGTCTGTGTGGAGTTTGCACATTCTCCCCGTGTCTGTGTGGGTTTCCTCTGGGTGCACCGGCTTCCTCCCACAGTCCGAAAGACGTGCTGGTTAGGGTGCATTGGCCGTGCTAAATTCTCCCTCGGTGTGCCCGAACAGGTGCCGGAGTGTGGCGACTAGGGGATTTTCACAGTAACTTCATTGCAGTGTTAATGCAAGCCTAACTGTGACTAATAAATAAACTTTAACTTTACATTTTATACAGGACCTCCAGGAGATATGGAGACTATTTTCTAGAGCCAGCCCTCACTCTGAATGCCGCTGACAATCTCCAGTTAGAATCAGAGGATGTTACAGCGCAGAAGGAGGCCATTTGGCCCATCATGGTCTGTGCCAACTCTTTGAAAGAGTCAACCAATTAGTCCCACGTTTCCCCCCCTTACCCCAAACCCTTCCTGTTTGCTGTAAATTCTGTGTGCCTCTGGTTACCAGCCCTCCCTGGTGTTGGAAACACTCTATCCTCGCTGTGCCGTACAATGATTCCATTCAGCTGACATTTTGGCCAATATTTATCTTTCAACCAAAATCATAAAGACGGACGATGCAGCCATTGCTGTTTGTGGGATCTGCCTTGCACGGATTGGTTGCTGCCTTTTGACAGTTTTCTGCACTTTAAATATATTTCATTCACTGCAAAACACTTTGGGCAGCACAGTGGCACAGTGGTTAGCACTGCTGCCTCACAGTGCCAGGGACCCGGGTTCGATTCCCAGCTTGGGTTACTGTCTGTGTGGGGTTTGCACATTCTCCCCGTATCTGTGTGGGTTTCCTCCAGGGGCTCCAGTTTCCTCCCACAGTCCAAACGATGTGCAGGTTAGGGTGCATCGGCCATGCTAAATTCTCCCTCAGTGTACCCGAACAGGCGCCGGAGTGTGGCAACTAAGTGATTTTCACAATAACTTCATTGCAATGTTAATGTAAACCTACTTGTGACGTTAATAACTCAACAACTTCAACTTTTGGACATCCTATGATCCTGAAAAGCGTCATCTAAATGCCAGATCTTTCTTTCATAATTTGTGTGAAATGATCCATTAACTGAGAAATACCAGGGGGACATGATTGCACTACCTGAATTACAGAGTAGATGGTGCTGCAACACAGAGAAAGTCAGGGGTGTCTCCTTCTGCCCCTGTTAAATACGATGATGTGGAGATGCCGGCATTGGACTGGGGTAAACACAGTAAGAAGTTTAACAACACCAGGTTAAAGTCCAACAGGTTTATTTGGTAGCAAAAGCCACACAAGCTTTCGGAGCTCTAAGCCCCTTCTTCAGGTGAGTGGGAATTCCCACTCACCTGAAGAAGGGGCTTAGAGCTCCAAAAGCTTGTGTGGCTTTTGCTACCAAATAAACCTGTTGGACTTTAACCTGGTGTTGTTAAACTTCTTACTGATAAATACATCAGCGACTGCATGCCCAGGGCTCCTGCATAGAAAGGCATCTCAGCTGCTGCAGAAACCCTCATCCACAGTCTGGTTACCTCCAGACGTCTTATTATCTCCTGGTTGTTCACCAATCTCCCACCCCCATGAACCTCAACTTGCCCGAAACTCTGCTGCCCATGCTCTAACTCACACCGAGCCGTGGACATTCATTGACTGACTCTACCTCCCTATCCAGCAACTCCTTCAGTTTAAAATTCTCCTCCCTGTTCCCAAATTGACCCCTGACCTTGCACCTTCCCTATATTTGTAACCTGCTTCAGACCTAAAACCTTCGGAGTTTGCTGTTCGCCTGCGACTCTGGGCTCTTGCATGTTTCTGATCTTATTCACTCCACCATTGGCAGGCCCATCGTCAGCTGTCTGGGCCCTATAGAATTCCTGGTCTCTAGAATTCATGGCCTCTAGAATTGCTGTGTCAAGAATCCCTGCCCCAAATATTTTCACCTCTCCACACTCTCCTCCTTTCAAAGCTTTTAGTTTCCTGCCCTAATATTGAAGCTTGCTGTCACATTTTATCTGCTTTCATAGAATCCCTAGAGTGCAGAAGGAGGCCATTCAGCCCATCGAGCCTGCACTGACCACAATCCCACCAAGGCCCTAACTCTGTAACTCCACGTATTTACCCTGATAACCCCCCCCCGACACAAATTTAGCAATCAACCTAACCAGCACATCTTTGGACGTGGGAGGAAACTGGAGCACCCGGAAGGAACCCACACAGACATGGGGAGAATGTGCAAACTCAGCACAGACAGTGACCCAAGGCTGGAATCAAACTTGGGTCCCTAGCGCAGTGAGGCCTAACCCTAACCCTAACTCTACACCCTAGCTATGACTGTAAAAGCTATGACTCTCTTGTTTCCTTCTCTATGAACGGTATGCTTTGTCTGTATAGCGCGCAAGAAACAATACTTTTCACTGTATACTAAGACATGTGACAATAATAAGTCAAATCAAATCAAAATCAACTGTGCCACTGTGCTGCTCTGTCCTGTCATTTAGCAACGTTATGTAATAAAAGTTATTCTTATTCAGTGTTAGAAAGAGAAAGAGTGACTTGAATTCATAAAGAACGTTTCATCTAGCTGTTTGTGAGATCTTGCTGTGTACAAATTGGCTGCTCCGGTTCCTGTATTACAAGTGACCAGGATTCAAAACACACTTTACCGGCACTCTGTGGTGTCCTGATCTGATGGAGGTCAATATAGAAATGACCGTCTTTCTTTCTTGCTCCATCTCCTGCAAGACTGGGATGCTCCGGCTCCTAGTCTGAAATTGGAGTTGCCAGTGGCTTTGTTTGGGAGCAGGGTTAATCTCCATGTGTGAAAGGTACTCAAAGGTGTGGACTTGTTTGTGCTTAACACAATCACAAAATGAGCTTGCACATTCGTCAATTCAAACCATTCTTTCCACAGCCTAGAACCAATAAAGACCAATTATTGTAGGAACACGACATCCCAGTGAAGTTTACAGAATCTCTGGGCAGAGTGAAAATGCACAATAGATACGCAGATTGGCGCAGAACTTCCCAGTGCTCTGCATGTTGTCAGAGCAATAGTCACACTAAACCCCTGCAACGTCACCAACAAAGAACAAAGAAAATTACAGCACAGGAACAGGCACCTTTGGCCCTCCAAGCCTGCACCGACCCAGCTGAGAAATTGTGTACAGTTCTGGGCACTCACTATACATTAGGAAGGGTATTAAGGCTTTGGAGAGGGGATTCCCCAGGCTGGCACCAGCAATAGGGGGCTCGAGATATAAACACCAATAAAAGCAAAAGACTGCGGATGCTGGGAATCTGAAATAAAAACAGAAAATGCTGGAAAAAACTCAGCAGGTCGGACAGCAGCCGTGGAGGGAGAAACAGTTTATGTTTTGAGTCCATTGACCTTTCTACAAAGTTATAAACATGTCTGATTTTAATTGCCCAGCCATGGCTTCAGCTGTCTAGGTTCCAGTTTCTGGAAGTCTGAACCTAAATTTCTCCACCTCTATCCTCCTTCTTGAACCTAAGTATAGAATAGAACGCTACAGTGCAGAAAGAGGCCATTCGGCCCATCGAGTCTGCACCGACCACAATCCCACCCAGGCCCTACCCCCATATCCCTACATATTTTACCCGCTAATCCCTCTAACCTACGCATCTCAGGAAACTAAGGGGCAATTTTAGCATGGCCAGTCAACCTAACCCGCACATCTTTGGACTGTGGGAGGAAACCGGAGCACCCGGAGGAAACCCACGCAGACACGAGGAGAATGTGCAAACTCCACACAGTCAAAATATCTTTGACCAAGCTTTTTGTCGCATATTCTGATATCGCCTGAGGCGAATCGGTGTCAAATTTAGAATCACTGAATTGTGACGGTGCAGAAGGAGGCCATTCGGCCCCTCATGTCTACACTGGCTCTCCAAACCAGCATTACGACTTATTGCCATTCTCCTGCCTTTTCCCCGTACCCCTGCACGTTGTTTCCATTCAAGAAATCATCTAATTCCCTCTCAAATGCCTTGATTGAATCTGCCTCCAGGAAGAACATTCCAGACCCCAACCACCCGCTGTCTGAAAAAGTTTTTTCTCACATCACGTTTGCTTCTTTTGCAAATCATTTTAAATCTGTGCTCTCTCTCGTTCTCGATCCTTTTACCAGGGGGAACAGTTTCTCCCGATCTACTCTGCCCAGCCTTCCCATGATTTTGAACATCTCTGTCAAATCTCCTCTCAGCCTTCTCCTCTTCAAGGAGAACAGTCCCAACCTCGCCAATCTCTCCTCATCACTGAAGTTTCACATCCCTGCAACCATTCTTGTGAAGCCCGTAATGAGGCACCATGGGATGTTTTGCTATATTAGGGCTCTGTATGAACGCCAGATATTGTTGTTCAAATCATTTAGCACAGAATGAGGCCATTCGGCCCATCTGAAGACCTGGAAATTACACCAGGAAAGTTCCTGGAGAGTTGGCCAGCTTTACTCAAGGTAAAGGCACGGCTCCCAGAGGCAAAACATCTGTTCTTTGACAATTGTCACTGCTATTGTACACTCGTGCTCCAGAAAAAGAATCCATCATAGCCATATTCGTTGATCACGCTTGCTGTAACTAGTTGTCTTCCTGTTATATTCTTAGCCTATATTATTTTTTAACTAAAGATAACTTCAATCAGATGAGCAGTTCTTATCTTCCCATCACAAGGTTCAATCACAGTTGAAGGTAATAAACTTGCTCGTCCTTGTTAGATTGAGACGTTCAGGAGTGGATTGTATTTTATATTGAATACAGAGGAGATACTCATAAATTCTAATATTACGTTGCAATAACAGATAGAAATCAAGTTATAGAAAAACAAGTCTTTTATTGAACAATATAGAACACTGACCCTGAACTCCACATTCAGATCAGTAACACTTTAATGATTCTATCTCATAGTAAGGCACTAACATTATCAAAGATTTTTAACAAAAATATCCTGACTAAATTATTTTTTATTTATTCACGGGGTGTGGGCTTCGCTGGCTGGGCCAGCATTATTGCCCATCCCTAGTTGCCCTTGAGAAGTAAAGGAAAGTAAAGTAAAGTTTATTTATTAGTCACAAGTAAGCTTACATTAACACTGCAATGAAGTTACTGTGAAAATCCCCCTAGTCGCCACACTCCGATGC
Organism: Mustelus asterias; assembly: GCF_964213995.1. NCBI lineage: Eukaryota > Metazoa > Chordata > Chondrichthyes > Carcharhiniformes > Triakidae > Mustelus > Mustelus asterias. The sequence continues at coordinate 4,136,501 of NC_135801.1, read as the reverse complement.
CTGTTTGGGTCAATGCACCTAACCCAGCACATCTTTCAGACGGTGGTGGTGAGCTGCCTTCTTGAACCGCTGCAGTCCCTGAGGTGTAGGTACACCAACGGTGCTGTTAGGGAGGGAGTTCCATGATTTTGACCCAGCGACAGCGAAGGAACGGACAATATATTTCCAAGTCAGGATAGTGAGTGGTTTGGAGGCGAACTTGCAGGTGGTGGTGTTCCCATGTATCTGCTGGCCTTGTCCTTCTTTATGTTAGAGGTTGCAGGATTGGAGCGTGTAGACTTCAAACAACCCAACCCTTCAAGTACCACCTGCCCCCATGTGGCAGCATCCGAATATCGCAAATTCAGTTCATCGGCAATCTCAGAACCCATGTAACCAGAATGGAAACAAGTCATCCTTCATCCCAAGGGATGGCCTAAGAAAGAGTATTGCAGCTGAGGCCCGTTCAGTGTTTATAAAGCATAAATTCATTGCTTCTATTCCTCGACTAACAGATTTAAGGTATCCAATTTGCATTTTCCCGACTTGCCCTGCAATCTTCAGAGATTTGTATCTGTAAACCCCCCAGGATTTTCGATTCCATCAGCCACTTGAAGATGATATAATTCTGTTCATATTTCCTCACTTCCTAACAAGGAGTTAGAAACAGAATACACAAAAGCCGCCCATATAAAGGGTTGCGAATATAGCCCAATCCATCACGCAAACCAGCCTCCCATCCATTGACTCTGTCTATACTTCCCGCTGCCTCGGCAAAGCAGCCAGCATAATTAAGGACCCCACGCACCCCGGACATTCTCTCTTCCACCTTCTTCCGTCAGGAAAAATATATAAAAGTCTGAGGTCACGTACCAACCGACTCAAGAACAGCTTCTTCCCTGCTGCTGTCAGACTTTTGAATGCACTTACCTTGCATTAAGTTGATCTTTCTCTACACCCCAGCTATGACTGTAACACTACATTCCGCACTCTCTCCTTTCCTTCTCTATGAATGGTATGCTTTGTCTGTATAGCGTGCAAGAAACAATACTTTCTTATTGTATACTAATACATGTGACAATAATAAATCAAATCAAATCAAATCTCCCCTCGTCACAGTTTGAAATGGTCGCCTCCCCCCTCCCCCCTCAACCTTATCCTGACTGAGACTGTTACCCCATGTCCTAGAATTACTAACCAGGGAAACAACCTCTAGCACCTCCTCTAATAATTGCATCCACCTTAACAAAATCACCTCTCATTCTCCCAAACTCCTCACGTTCATTATACACCATCTCTGCTTATAGGACAGGCAGCACGGTGGCACAGTGGTTAGCACTGTGGCCTCACAACGCCAAGGACCTGGGTTCGATTCCTGGCTTGGGTCACTGTCTGTGCGGAGTCTGCACGTTCTCCCCATGTCTGCGTGGGTTTCCTCCGGGTGCTCTGGTTTCCTCCCACAGTCCAAAAGACATGCTGGTTAGGTGTATTGGCCATGCTAAATTCTCCCTCAGTGCACCCGAACAGATGCTGGAATGTGGTGACTAGAGGATTTTCCCAGTAACTTCATTGCAGTGTTAATTTAAGTTGACTTGCGACACCAATAAAATAAATTTTAAAACGTTAACCTTTGTGATCTTGGTCAGAGCAGGAGCCATACCAAGCTGCGATACATCCAGAAAGGATACTTTCTATGGTGCATCTGCACAAATTGGTGAGAGTTATAGCGGACATGCCGAATTTCCTTAGCCTCCTAAGAAAGTAGATTTCTTCACTCAGAGGGCGGTGAATCTTTGGAATTCGCTAACCTGGAGGGCTGTGGGTGCTCCATCATTGAGTATGTTCAATTGGTGGGGTTGGTGAGGACTGAGGGTATGAGGAATGGTGGGAGAGTGAGGCTGGGATCTTACTGAATGGAAGAACAGACCCGAAGGACCTCTTCCTGCTCCGGTGTCTCGTGACGTTTTTATGCCAAGTAAGAAGTCTTACAACACCAGGTTAAAGTCCAACAGGTTTATTTTGTAGCAAAAGCCACTCGCTTTCGGAACAGGCTGTCCCTTCGTCAGGTGGGTGGGAGTTCTGATCACAAACAGGGCACAAAGACACAAACTCAATTTACATGGATAATGATTGGAATGTGAGTCTTTACAGCTAATCAAGTCTTAAAGATACAGACAATGTGAGTGGAGGGAGCATTAAGCACAGGTTAAAGAGATGTGTATTGTCCCCAGACAGGAAAGCTGGTGAGATTTTGCACATCCAGGCAGGTTGCGGGGGTTACAGACAGTGTGACATGAACCCAATATCCCGGTTGAGGCCATCCTCATGTGTGCGGAATGTTCTTATGCCAAGGCAGGCTTATTCTTTTCACTGCGTAACCACAGTCTGCAATTGCAATGCAGTCTCCTCCCACATGGAGGGAAAGAAACAATGGAGGCCTTACCTTCAACTTAATGTTCAGGTGTATCATGCTGACGGCACCAGCCACTTATCCATTTAAATCCTTTTACGAGCCTGTTCAGACCAGTAAAAGATCAAGGTTTAGCCACAAATCCTTATCCAAATAAACAGGATGTTTTATTATTTTGACCTTTCCCTTAGAGCTTAATGACGACGCTGGGTTTAAAATGAAGGGCGGAGTAATTATTGAATTCTGTTATAATAGTTAAAAACAAATCCAATTAATTTTTATGATGATTAATAAACATCAACAGTCACTGTAAATTTATTTAATTTATAATAATCCCTCACACAAGTTCCAATTTTATTTCCCACTAACTGCATTTGCAAACTGCAATTTAATAAGACTTTCAAATGCACCTGCCCTGTGCCGTGTGATGTCGGTGAGTCATGACTGGGTGGCTGAATGGGAGAGGGACTCACATCAAGGACACGGCGAACCAACACCACTCTTCCACATTGGTTTATCAACTTGGATCAGTTCCCCAGAGAGTGCTGAGAATGTGAAACTCACTCCTACAAGGAGAGGTTGAGGTGAACCGTTTCGATACATCCAAGAGGAAGTTAGTTCAACAAATAGTAGGGAAAGGTATCGGTTTTGAAAGCACCTGACTTCAGGAGATGTGATGTGGAGTTGCCGGCGTTGGACTGGGGTGGGCACAGTAAGTAGTCTCCAAAACACCAGGTTAAAGTCCAACAGGTTTATTTGGTAGCACGAGCTTTCAGAGCGCTGCTCCTTCATCAGGTACAAAAAGCTCACCTGATGAAGGAGCGGTGCTCCGAAAGCTCGTGCCACCAAATAAATCTGTTGGACTTTAACCTGGTGTTGTGACACTACTTACTCAGGAGATGTGGGGCAAATCAGTGATGGGTGACTTCTGCAGGGCCTAGGAAATGCCCCCCCCCCAACCCCCCCCACCCCCTGCCCACATTCTCCACTCTGATTTGGGATGGCACAGTGGCCCAGTGGTTAGCACTGCTGCCTCACAGCGCCAGGGACCCAGGTTCGATTCCCGGTCTCGGGTGACTGTCTGTGTGGAGTTTGCACGTTCTCGCCGTGTCTGCGTGGGTTTCCTCCGGGTGCTCCGGTTTCCTCCCACAGTCTAAAGATGTGTGGGTTAGGTGGATTGGCCGTGTTAAATTGCCCTTAGTGTCCCCAGATGTGTAGGTTAGGGGGATTAGCAGGGTAAATACCTGGGGTTATGGGGATGGGGTCTGGGTGGGATTGTTGTCGGTGCAGGCTCGATGGGCCGAATGGCCTCCTTCTGCACTGGAGGGATTCTATGATTCTATGAAAATTGGGAGTTTATCTCAACTTAAAGTAAAGGATCTTTTGAATAAACTAAACAAATGCAAAAAGGAGAAAAACCACCCTCTTTGGTAGGAAGAGTTCAGAGAGGCAATAACAAAATAGAGTACAATTCTAAATGAGGTGCAGGAGCAGAGGGAGCTGGGCGTATATGTGCATAAATCATTGAAGGTGGCAGCACAGGTGGAGAGGGTGGTTAATAAAACATTCAGCTTCCTGGGCTTTATAGGGGCATACAGTACAAAAGCAAGGATGTTAAATTAAATTTAAAGCAAAATGATACGGATGCTGGAATCTGCAACAGAAACAGAAAATGCTGGAAAATCTCAGCAGGTCTGACAGCCTCTGTGGAGAGAGAATAGAGGCAATGTTTCGAGTCTGGATGGCCCTTTGTCAGAGCAGATGAACAGGAATTGCCCGGAAAGTTCAAATGTCAGAAGGGTGATGACCCTGCATTGGGAATCATTTGATAATCCAATCAGAAACTTTAGATGGCTCCTATTCTCTGAGCAGATTATTAACCACGGGACCTTCCCGCCCCAGTTAGAACATCAACTGGGATCAGAACAAAGGTGTGAGTCTCAATGGGGTAGAGTGATCTTGGAGTCTGAATACACCAATCACTGCAAACTGCAACACAGATTAGCAAGGCCATAAAAAAAAGCAAAAAGGCTTTATTTATATTTAGAGAGATAGAATTGAAATGTAGGCAAGCATTGCTAAACCTGTACTGAACATCGGTTCGATCTCATTTTACTGCATGCGGTCCTGGTCCTTGTACTATAAAAAAAAGATTTAGGGGGGCAATTCTCTGGCCATTCACGCTGGCAGGATTCTCTGGTCCTGAGGACAGTGCATCCGTTCCCGCAGGATTCACGCCGGAATAGGGTGGCATCAACGGGAATCCCATTGACAGCTGCGGGAACCACAGCTAATGACCGGTGCGCCACCTCTCACTGTCAAGAAACACGTGGCTGGGTGGCTGGAGAACCCCCCCACAGAGAGACACTGGGGTCAACCGACCTTTGCATGGTCCCCCCCCCCCCCCCCCCCCCCCCCCTCCGGCCCCTCCGCCCCCACTACAATTCCCGTGGTGGGTGGGACGGTAAAATTCCACACGGGGTCTTTTTTCTCTTGAAGGTAGAATGGGTGACCTAGTAGAGGCATTTGAAAGGATGAAAGTTGTTAACAGAGCGGATACAGAGAGAAGCTTTCTTCTTGTGGGGAAGGAGCGTATCCAGAGGCCGTCAATATAGGATCGAAGACAGGATATGGTGCATTTACTCATGTAATCATTAGGCAGAGGAGAAGCGCAGCTGACATGTTAACTAACATCCCAGATATTGTTATGTACAGTTTGATCTCTTCAAATAAAAGTACTCGCCTAATTGAGTTACCAACCCTCTTTGAGTGGTTGGTGTGTTTATGTAGAAATCACAACAGGAGCGAGGGGCTGAATGGCCTCCTTCTGTGCTGCCTCGCATTGTGAAGTTATGGTTCAAGACGATGAAAGGAATTTCTGACTTAAGCCTCACTTTGTTCTGTCAATTTCAATCCCCACTTATCCCTGTTGGCAGTTCAAGGCTGTTTTCACAGCAGTGGACCCAGGTAACTGGCAACAAAACCCGAAAACCATCAGCACAATTATCACAAGATTTTCTCCTGGTGAGAATAAAATGATTTCATTGTTTAAAAAATGGCACAAACCTGGGGAGTTTCCAAATCCTTTTAAACAGTTTGTGTGACAAAATACACAGCAGAAAGGTTGCTGTTCCCACCCTGTCAGAGAGGATGCAGATGCCACAATAACCGCTTAAATACTGTAGTTCCTACCACTTAAACCATCCACACTTATCATAGGTGGCATGGCGGCACAGTGGAACAATGGGGCGGCACAGTGGAACAATGGGGCGGCACAGTGGAACAATGGGGCGGCACAGTGGAACAATGGGGCGGCACAGTGGAACAATGGGGCGGCACAGTGGAACAATGGGGCGGCACAGTGGAACAATGGGGCGGCACAGTGGAACAATGGGGCGGCACAGTGGAACAATGGGGCGGCACAGTGGAACAATGGGGCGGCACAGTGGAACAATGGGGCGGCACAGTGGAACAATGGGGTGGCACAGTGGAACAATGGGGTGGCACAGTGGAACAATGGGGTGGCACAGTAGTTAGCACTGCTGCCTCACAGCGCCAGGGACCTGGGTTCGATTCCCGGCTTGGGTCACTGTCTGTGCGGAGTCTGCACGTTCTCCCCGTGTCTGCGTGGGTGAATTGTCCATTCACCAGAGCGACCCAGGGGCTAAAAGGGTTAAATGATGAGGCGAGGTGTCCCAGGTTAGGTCAATATTTTCAATTGTATACGTGAGGGTCTGTGATTTTTCGAATGCCTCTTGTATTACTGCTAAGGTATCTCTCAGTAAGTGTTTGTCCATTTGGACAGGGTTCACCGTCGCTAGGTTTATAAACCGCTCCCTTTGATTCCAAACACTGGCTCTTTGTCAGGCTGAGGTTCCAGGTCTCAGAGATTAGGGCGGCACGGTGGCACAGTGGGTTAGCACTGCTGCCTCATGGCGCCAGGGACCCGGGTTCAGTTCCCAGCTTGGATCACTGTCTGTGTGGAGTTTGCACATTCTCCCCGTGTCTACGTGGGTTTCCTCCAGGTGTTCCAGTTTCCTCCCACTGTCTGAAAGAGGCGCTGGTTAGATGCATCGACCATGCTAAATTCTCCCTCAGTGTACCTGAACAGGCGCCGGAGTGTGGTGACTAAGTGATTTTCACAGTAACTTCATTGCAGTGTTAATGTAAGCCTACTTGTGACACTAATAAATAAAGTTTAAACTTAGCCTTTGGTACTGGAAAAATTATACCATAGAAGACGTGGTACAAAGATGCTGCATTCTGAGCAGTTTTGACAGAGTAAATAAGGAGAAACTGGTTCCATTGGCAGCAGGGTCAGTAACCAGAGGACACAGTTTTAAGATAATTGGCAAAAATAACAAGAAGGGAAATTCTCTCTCTTACGCAGCGAGTTGTTGTGATCTGGAAGGTGTCCTCTGAAAGGGCAGTCGAAGCAAATTCAACGGTAACTTTCAAACTGAATTGGATAAATACCTGAAAAGGGAAACATGTTGAAGGGGTTGTGAGAAAAGAGCGGGGGGCAGGGGAGTGGGTAATTCTTGCAAGTTGGTTAGGCTCGTGCTGGCTGCGGGTGTGGCTGCTAATGGTGGAGGGGTGAAAATTGGGAATGTGCAAGAGTTGGTGGGGTGTAGAGATCTCGGGTGGTTTTAAGGCTGGTTATAGCAATAGGCAGGGGATGAAGGGATTTGAAAGCATTTGAGAATTTTATAATTGCCGGTTGCCGGGACAGGGGTGAGTGTGGGTCAGTGAGCACAGTGGGAGGTGATGGGCAAACCAGGCTTGGTGAGAATTATGATAAGCATCCCATAGTTTTGTTTGAACTCCAGTTTTCCAGGATTCTATGGATCCCCGGACCTTCCTACTCCTCTTCCTGCAGTCCCCCGCTGTGGGGACTGATGGGGCAGCCCGGATTGGCTGGCAGCTCCAGAGAGTGGGGTTTCCTTCCCAGAGAGGGGCGGGAGTCCCGTGTACTGGCCATGTTAATCCTGCCCACAGCAGCTTATGGCAGGATGACAGGCCAGGGTGGAGCGGGTTGCTTCCAGGGGTGGGCTGGGAGGAGGAATGAGTCATCAGCTGCCCCCGGTATTCTTCACCACATTAACTCCATTCTCTCTCCACAGATGCTGCCGGACCCCCGAGTATCATAGAAGATTCATAGAATCCCTACAGTCCAGGAGGAGGCCATTCGACCCATTGAACATTCTACCCAGACCTTAACCCCGTAACCTCATAGATTTACCCCGTTAATTCCTCTAACCTACAAATCTTGGGACAGTAAGGGGCAATTTAGCACGGCCAATGCACCTAACCTGCACATCTTTGGAGCGTGGGAGGAAGCCGGAGCACCCGGAGGAAACCCACGCAGACACGGGGAGAACGTGCAGACTCCGCACAGACAGTGACCCGAGGCCGGGAATGGAACCCGGGTCCCTGGCGCCGCGAGGCAGCAGTGCTAACCACTGTGCCACCGTGCCGCCCCAGCATTTTCTATTTTTATTTCAGATATGACTCTATGAATCTGTTTCCAAACTTTTCAAGTTGAGTGAGGTTGGAAGAATGGGGATGCTGATCGGGAAAGCATGGGAAAGGTCAAATCTCCGGGTAACAAAACCGTGGATGAAAGTTTCAGCAGCAGATGAACTGAGGTAAAGGCGGAATCGCGTGATGTGGCCGAGGCGGAAATGGATGGTTTTGATCAAGGTGATCTATGGATTTGGGACTACGCCAAGTTATTGGCCTGAATTTTAATATCCTTGGGAACACTCGCGCGAATGAAAAATATTTCTTAGCAGAACAAAAAAGGTAGTTAAGTTGCAATCCGGGCCTCATTGTGGGACAGGCTGATTCTGTAACGTACCTCAGCCAGTTGGCTATCTGTCACTCGATGAATGCGCAGCCTTGGAGTGAACTTGTAAGTGTCCAATTTGAAATGTGGCACTGTTGCTACTTGGTTGCCAGGCTTTGAATTCAGACTCACAGAAGCAGTAAGTGATTTTGGCTGACATTTCGCAGCCTTTAAACCATCTTAGCTGAAAAACTGTAACAATTTCCACCCTCCCGGGAGAACAAAGTCAAGAGTGGCAGCGCAAAGCTGTTTAGTTCAGGACTTTGCAAGCTCTTTGTGGGGTTGATTTCAAAACAGGATAATCGGAATACTTAGTCAAAGCCCCAGCTGGCACATTGAATATTCACGAGAATGGGAACAGGACAAGAGGTAAATAAAATGGAATTGTGCTTTTGGAATCGATGGACAGCTGCTCTAAATCCTTCAATTCTTCATAGGACAGAATTAGCATTGGTTATACACAAACAGAGTCTCTGCTACAACACCTGCCCTCTAGCTGGCTGGAACTGCTCTCACCTGCTTCCATTTTCCTACATCTAACTGCAGCCAGGGAATCACTTGTAATGGTTTCTCTTTCTCTTCCTGCTCGTTACCTCTGGGATCCTCCCAAGGATCGATCCTCAGTCCCCCCCTCCCCCCACATTCCTCATCGACACGCTGCCCCCAGGTGACATCACGCAAAGACGCGTTGAGAGTTTTCACAGGTGTGCCGATGACACGTGGCTCCACATCATCCTCAATGCTCCCCACTCCTCCGCATGCTGCTAAATCATCCGATAACTACTACCAGGTGAGCGGGAATTTCCTCCAGTTCAATATCAGGAAGAGTGAGTCCATTGTTTACAAGCCCTGCTCTAAATGCTGTTCCCTAGCAACGAATGTCATCCCTCTCCCTGGCAAAGGTCTGAGCTTAAGCCAGTCTCTTCACAACCTCAGTGTCACATTTGATCCCGCAATGAGTTTCCAACCTTATCTTCGTCAAGTACCTTGGTACCTCCAAGGCCTCCTATTTCCGCTTCTGTAACTGTTATATATTTAAAAGGGTTGCAGGTTGCTTTATTATTTTTTTTATTAGTATCAACAAGTAGGCTTACATCAACACTGCAATGAAGTTACTGTGTACCTAGTCACCACACTCCGGTGCCTGTTCGGGTACACCGAGGAAGAATTTAGCATGGCCAATGCACCCTAACCAGCACGTCTTTTGGACTGTGGGAGGAAACCGGAGCAGCCGGAGGAAACCCACGCAGACACGGGGAGAACGTGCAGACTTCACACAGACAGTGACCCAAGCCAGGAAGTGAACCCGAGTCCCTGGCGCTGTGAGGCAGCAATGCTAACCACTGTGCCACCGTGCCGCCCAAGAGCTGATCACTTGATTTGATGGTGATGTCATTAGGGTGTTGCCACAGGCTGCTGTTTTAATTTCAGTTTGTATTTTGTACAGGGCCGGGAACATTTCTTTCAATAAAACCTCGTGTGTTAGTTTGAATCTGCTTGTGCACATCACATTATTTTCTTTCTGTTACCGCCCACAACCCCGAACATAGTTAGCACATTACAGAAAGAAAACTGGCAGCACGATGGGTTTTGTTTCATTGAGAAAATCGAGAAAAGAGTCTCAGGTAGAAAAAAAATCATTGTGGGTCCTCAGATATTGAATATGAGGAGGTTGGGGAGAAGCAACAAGAGGATTAAAGATTGAAGTGCCAGTGCAAGCTCTGTATGGTTTTAAAAAAGGGGTTTTCCCGGTCAGAGAAGGGTGAGATTCTTGAACAATTACATGAAGAACATCCTGGTATAGTCCAGATGAAGGAATTAGCACATAGTTACTTTTAGTGGCTGTGTCTGGTCCTCAGATTGAAGAAAATGTGGGAAAATGTCAATGTGCACAAATAAGAAATACACCAAAAAAATAAGAAATACACCAAAAAAATAAGAAATACACCACCTTCGTCTCCTTTACATCCTTGGGACTGGCCTAAAATGCCAAGGCAATGATTGCATGTAGATTTTACTGGTCCATTATGGGGGTTATATGTTCTTAGTCGTAATTGATGCACACTCGAAGTGGCCAGAAGTTGTTATCATGAGATTTACTACATCAGAACAAACCATTGGAAAACTTGACAAGATGTTTGCAAGATTTGGTAAACTGGAACAGATTGTTAGTGATAATGGTTCACAGTTTACTTCACAAGAGTTTGAGGATTATCTCAAAGTAAATGGTATTCAGCGTATAAAATCTGCACCTTATCCATCAACCAATGAATTAGCTGAAAAATTTGTACAATCCTTGAAACGTTCTTTAAAAGCTTCAAGAGAGCAAGGTTCGTTATCGCGTCGTGTGAATAGCTTTTTGGCATCTTACAGAAACCCTACTCACGCGACTATCCAAAGTTCACCACTCTTATTACCACTCTTAAAGAGAAAGTTAAAACTATGTTTGATTTGTTATTACCTCCAGAGACTTCAGAGATGGTAGAACTTCAACAATAATTGAGTTGTTAGACAAGAAGTGAGGACAAAACAACACTAATTTGCACAAGGAGATCAAGTGTTAGCGCATAATTATACCAGGAGTGAGAAATGGGAACCATCCATAATTTTAGCAAAAAACAGGTCCAATTTCTTACGCAGTTCAAACTGAGGGTGAAGTAATTTGGCAACGCCATGCTAACCAATTGTTATCATCTCAAAATGATTTCTCTGAATTATCTCCAGCAATACCAACTTTCTTAGCCCCTGTTTAGTTGGGATTCAATCCGAGTTGCCTGATAATTGTGTCTTTGCTACTACACCTTGTGAGGATGATGCAGTATTAGTTCCAAGAGAGGAAGTGTCTACTCAAGTTCCAAATCATACTTCTAGGGTCAAGAACAGCCAAATTCCAGAACATTGTGTAAAATCAAAAAGAAATGTCCTCCTGATTGACTTTCTTATAAACGGTGTATAATGATGAATGATGCATAGCACTGTCCAGAGTAATATTGGTCCTAAGTATAACATAGTAATATGTTGTCATGACCACAGAAGTAAATGGGAAGGGATGTTATATATTTAAGAAGGTTGCAGGTTACTTTAACAGCTGATCACATGATTTGATGGTGATGTCATTAAGGTGTTTGCAGAGGCTGCTGTTTTGTATTCTGTGCAGATCAGAGAACATGTCTTTCATTAAAACTGCTTGTGTGTTAGTTTCAATCTATGTGTGCAAACGATGTTTTTTTCTTTTTGTTAACACCCACAACCCCAACAGAGTTCGTATATTACAGGAACATCATTTAACTTCACCTGTCTCAGCTTATCTGCTGTTGAAATTCTCATTCATGCCTTTGTTTCTTCTGGAATTGACTTCCCATTGCACTCCTGCCTGCTCTCCCAAATTCTAGCCCCCCCGCTCCCCCCACCCAAACTTGAGGTCATCCAGAACTCTGCTGTCCGTGGCAGCAAGTCCCACTCCTGTATCAGCCCAGCGCTCCTTGACCCGAAATGGCTCCTGGTTGAGCGAGTTCTTGACTTTAAAGTTCTCATTCTTGTTTTCAATTTCCCTCCCCCATGGCCTCACCCCCTCCCTCTTTCTGTGATCTCCTCCAACCCTGCGATCCTCCAAAGTTATCTCCATGCTCCTCAAATTCTGGCCACTTTTGCATCCCCAATTTTAATCGTTCTACCATCGGGGGCCGTGTCTTTAGCTGCCTGGGTCCCAATTTGAGGAATTCCCTCCCTACACGTCTCCAACTTGCTACCTCACTTTCCTCCTTTAAGGCTCTTCTTAAAATCTACCTCTATGGCTGAAGCTTTTGATCATTGGACATAATATACAATTCTGTTTCATACCTTGTTTTATAAAAATCCCTTAATTGGGCTCTTTCACTGAGTTAAAGACTATTTCAATCTGGTTGCTGCTAAAACCCTTCCTCTTTCACTGAACTGCTTATCTGATCTAATGTCTCCATACGTTGCTCGGGTGTTGAATCTTGTTAACACTCCTATGAAGCAGCTTGGGTTTATCGTGTTAAAGGTGCTAGCACAATGAAAGTTGACTGATTGAGCATTAAGGTCAGAGTTGGACAATTGAGTCGGATCGTTAATTCAATGGAACTTTTCACAAAGTTTCAGCAAGTGCTCTCAGGCAGAAAGGCCTACACTGGGAGTGTTGAGATTTCAAATCTCCCCCCTATATTTCAGCAAGTTTAGTGTTTAGATTAAGTATTTAATGAGTGCTGCACCCCGTACTCCGGCAATGAATAGAAAGTAATTTTGTAAGTCACAGTTCTTTACCTCGATCAGATACGTTGTTATCTGAAGTCAAACCTTGTGCTACATTATCAGCAGTTCTTGTTCTTTGGACTCATATCGTGGTTATCCTTTAAAAATTATCAGATGGGACCTGGATTTATCGGCATGAAACCACTTGGAGCCGGAAGCAGCCTTTGCTTTGTTAGACTTATTGCACTGACCTGTTGACGGACCCTCATTGTCTAAAACATTTCACTAGTGGAGTTAAATAACCAATCGTTCTGTTGGCCGGGTGATGGGCTTTTAAAACAGCTTCAAGATGGATTAATCTACAAATTGTCTCACCCTGAATGGGGCTGAATGTTCCGGGCAAAAGTGAACTGAACAATTGCTTGCTAGCGCTGTAATCCCGGCTCGCCTCCTGTGGTTAGAGGTCAAACCTTGAGTTTCCCACCAACCCCGGCCAATAACCTGGATTTCACAGAACAAAGCAGGAGATTTTGGCAGCTTTTTGCCTCCAGCTCTCGATATTATCATGGATTTGGGGAGGGTTTGATATTCAGTTAAAAGGAAAACTATTTTTCTTCTCAATGCGTCTCCATCGGTTTTATGGAGCTTTGTAGTTCCACCAATTAAGGGCCTTTCAGCTTAGTATCAAAAATGGAAAGGTCACGGCATAAATCACCCAAAGTTCACCAAAATATTTTATCCTGTGGCTTCTTCGAACGAGAAAAATAATTTCTCTCAGAATGACCGGGTGACATTTACTCTGAGCACTGGAATGATATTTCATCATAGCAAGATGTAGTTTCTCTCCACCTCAGATTAAGCCGCCCACCTTGCACCATCTGTAAACTTCCAGCTCATCCAAATATCTGCCGCTCTGTATCCTAACTCACAGTAAGAGTTTTAACAACACCAGGTTAAAGTCCAACAGGTTTATTTGGTAGCAAATGCCATTAGCTTTCGGAGCGCTGCTCCTTCGTCAGATGGAGTGGAAATCTGCCCACAAACAGGGCACAGAGACACAAAATCAAGTTACAGAATACTGATTAGAATGCGAATCCCTACAACCAACCAGGTCTTAAAGATACAGACAATGTGAGTGGAGGGAGAATTAAGCACAGGTTAAAGAGATGTGTATTGTCTCCAGACAGGACAGCCAATGAGATTCTGCAAGTCCAGGGGGCAAGCTGTGGGGGTTACTGATAGTGTGACATGAACCCAAGATCCCGGTTTAGGCCGTCCTCATGTGTGTGGAACTTGGCTATCAGTCTCTGCTCAGCGACTCTGCGCTGTCATGTGTCGTGAAGGCCACCTTGGAGAACGCTTACCCGAAGATCAGAGGCTGAATGCCCGTGACCGCTGAAGTGCTCCCCCACGGGAAGAGAACAGTCTTGCCTGGTGAATGTCGAGCGGTGTTCATTCATCCATTGTCGTAGCGTCTGCATGGTTTCCCCAATGTACCATGCCTCGGGACATCCTTTCCTGAAGCGTATCAGGTAGACAACATTGGCCGAGTTGCAAGAGTAGGTACCAAGTTGCAAGAGTTGGTAGACAGTGTTCTCATGTGAGATGATGGCATCCGTGTCGATGATCCGGCACGTCTTGCAGAGGTTGCTGTGGCAAGGTTGTGTGGTGCCGTGGTCACTGTTCTCCTGAAGGCGGGGTAGTTTGCTGCGAACAATGGTCTGTTTGAGGTTGTGCGGTTGTTTGAAGGCAAGAAGTGGGGGTGTGGGGATGGCCTTGGCGAGATGTTCGTCTTCATCAATGACATGTTGAAGGCTCCGGAGGTGATGCCGTAGCTTCTCCGCTCCGGGGAAGTACTGGACGACGAAGGGTACTCTGTACATTGTGTCCCGTGTTTGTCTTCTGAGGAGGTCGGTGTGGTTTTTCGCTGTGGCGCGTCGGAACTGTTCATCGATGAGTCGAGCGCCATATCCTGTTCTTATGAGGGCATCTTTCAGCGTCTGGAGGTGTCTGTTGCGATCCTCCTCATCCGAGCAGATCCTGTGTATACAGGATACTTGTCCGTAGGGGATCATATCCTAACATCATATTCTAACTCACACCCAGTCCCATTCCCGAATCACCCTCTGTGCTCACTGCCCCAAAGTGGGTTCCTGGTCCGGCAATGCTACATTAAAACTCGATCCTGGCATTCAAATCTCACTGTGGGCTGGCCTCGCTCCATCTGTAGGGTGGCATGGTAGCAGAGTGGTTAGCCCAGCTGCCTCACAGCGCCCGGGACCCAGGTTCGATTCCCAGCTTGGGTGACTGTTTGTGTGGAGTTTGCACATTCTCCCCGTGTCTGCGTGGGTTTCCTCCACCGTCTGAAAGATGTGCTGGTTAGGTGCATTGGCCATGCTAAATTCTCCCTCAGTGTACCCGAACAGGCGCCGGAGTGCGGTGACTAGGGGATTTTCACCGTAACTTCATTACAGTGTTAATGTAAGCCTACTTGTGACACAAATAAATAAACTTTAAACTCTGTAACGTCCTCTAGTCCTACAAACCCTCTGAGAATGTCTGCTCCTGCAATTCTGGCTGTTTGTGCATATCCCCCAATTTTCAACATCTTATCTTTGGTGGTTGCCTGGCTCCTAAGCTCTGGAATTTCCTCGCTAACCTCTCCCGCCTTTTTTAAGATACTCTTTAAAGCTTTGACCAAGATTTTGGTCACCTGTCCCAATATGTGTATCTGTGTGAAATTTTGTTGGACATTGCTTCTGTGACATTTTAATATGTTAAAAGCACTACGTCAATACAAACTGCAATTGTTCATCCTACATTTGATCAATATATTCATCCATAGAAACATACATAGAAACTGGAAGCAGGAGGAGGCCATTTGGCCCTTCGAGAGTGCTCCGCCATTCATTATGATCATGGCTGATCATCGAATTCAATATCCTGTTCCCCCTCTTCCCCCATATCCCTTGATCCCTTTAGCCCCAAGAGCTATAACTAATTTCTTCCAGAAATCACACAATGTTTTGGCCTCAACTATTTTCTGTGGCAATGAATTCCACACATTCACCACGCTCTAGGTGAAGAAATTTATCCTCACCTCAGTTCTAAAAGGTTTATCATTTTTCCTCAAATTATGACCCCTAGTTCTGGACTCACCATCGGGAACATTCTTTCTGAATCTACCCTGTCTAACCCTGTTAGAATTTTATAAGTTTCTATGAGATCCTCTCTCACTCTTCTAAACTCCAATGAATATAATCCTAACCAATTTAGTCTCTCCTCACTGGGATGGCACAGTGGTTAGCACTGGTGCCTCAGCGTCAGGGACCCGGGTTCAATTCCAACCTCAGATCACTGTCTTTGTGGAATCTGCACGTTCTCCCCGTGTCTGCGTGGGTTTCCTCCGGGTGCTCCGGTTTCCTCCCACACTCCAAAGATGTGTGGGTTAGGTTGATTGGCCGTGCTAAATTGCCCCTTGAGTCAGGGGGATTAGCAGGGTAAATACATGGGGTCACAGGGATAGGACCTGGGTGGGATTGTTGTCAGTGAAGGCTCGAGGGGCTGAAAGGCCTCCTTCTGCAATGTAGGGATTCTATGATTTATATGACAGTCCTGCCATCCCAGGAATCAGCCTGGCAAACCTTCTTTTCCCTCCCTCCAAGAACATCCTTCCTCAGATAAGGAGACCAAAACTGCACACACAACTCCAGATGTAGCCTCACCGATACACTATACAATTGTAGCAAAATATCCCTATCCCAATATTCAAATCCTCTCACTATGAAGGCCTACATACCATTTTCCTTCTTTACTGCCTTCTGTATCTGAGCGCTTAATTTCAGCGACTGATGCACGAGGACTCCAAGGTCTCGCTGAGTATCCGCCTCTCTCAAATTATACCCATTCAAGTAATAATCTGTCTTCCTGTTATTGTTACCAAAGTGGATAACCTCATATTTATCCACATTACCCTGCATCCGCCATGCAGATGCCCACACACTCAGCCTGTCCAAATCACACTGTAACATCTCTGCATCCTCCTCACAGCTCACCCTCCCACCCAACTTTGTATCATCTGCAAATTTGGAGATAATACCTTCAGTTCCCTCTTCCAAATCATTAATATATAATGTGAAGGTCCTAGCACAGATCCCTGTGGTACTCCATTAGTCATTGCCTACCAATTGGAAAAAGACCAACTCTTTGCTTCCTATCCAGCTTTCTATCCATCTCAAGACGTTACCAGCAATCCCAAGTGTTTTAACTTTACATCGTAGTCTGTTTTGTGAGAACTTGTCAAAAGCCTTCTGAAAGTCTAGATAAACCACATCCACTGGTTCTCCTCGGTCAACTCTACTAGTTACAGCCTCAAAGAATTACAATAGATTCGTCAAGCATGATTTCCCCTTTGTAAATCCATGCTGTCTGATTATACCACTGCCTTCCAAATGCTGAGTTATTAATTCCTTGATAAGAGACTCGAGCAACTTCCCCAGTACCGACGTGAGGTTCACTGTTTTCTCTCTACCTCCCTTTTTGTACAGTGGGCTTACATTAGCTACCCTCCAATCTGTAGGAACCATTCCAGAGATCAAAGAATTTTGGAACATGCCCACCAAACGATCTACTATTTCCAGGGCCACTTCCTTAAATACTCTGGGATGAAGATTATCAGGACATGGAGATTTATCCACTTTCAAACCCACCAATTTCCCCAAAACCATTTCTTACTAATATTGATTTCCTTCAGCTCCTCATCAGAACTTGCATTTCTCAGAACTTCTGGTACATTATTCATATCTTCCTTTGTGAAGACAGAAGCAAAGTACAAATTTAGTTCCTCAGCCATTTCTTGGTTCCCCATTTCTGACTGTAAGGGACCTACATTAGTTTTTTGTCAAAGGCAAAATTGTGCAGATGCTGGAATCTGAAACAAAAGCAGAAAATGTTGGAAAGTCTCAGCAAGTTTGACAGTGTCTGTGGAGAGAGAATAGAGCCAACATTTTGAGTCTGGATGGCCCTTCATCAGAGCTGAGAGCAAAAAGAATCAGCAGAGATTTATACTATTGGGGTGGGGGGGGTGGGGGGGGGGGGGGGGGAGGTGGGTGTTGTAATCGGACAAAGGGAATGGAAATGATGATGAGGAAGGCTGAGAAGGTGCTAAAAGCGTCCATTAAGTGATCAGAATGTGATCAGAACAGAGGTAAAGATTGTTAAGAGGCTAGCTGAGGGATGCGACAGATGGCACTCGAAGTGGGGGGGGGAGCTGTATTGAAGACAAGATGGGGAGCGAGATTGCAGAAGTGGATAAATAGAAGTAAGGATGAAAAGTGATAAAAATGGATTAAGGGGATGGAAAGAAGAAATGAAATAAAATAAATGGAAATGGGGTGAAGGTGGAGGGGAGAGTTCACGCTTTGAAGTTGTTGAACTCAATGTTCAGTCCGGGAGGCAGTAAAGTGCCCAATCGGAAGATGAGGCGCTGTTCCTCCAGTTTGCGATGGGGTTCACTCGAACGTTGCAAAAGGCCCAGGACGGACATGTGGACAGGGGAGCAGGGTGGTGTGGTGAAGTGGCCAGCGACAGGAAGGTCTGGGTCCTGCTTGTGAACGGGCTGAAGGTGTTCAGCAAAGCGGCACCCAGTCTGCGTTTGGTCTCTCCGATGCAGAGTAGACCACATTGGGAGCAGCGAATGCAATAGACCAGATTGAAGGAGGGGCCTGTGAAGCGCTGCTTCACCTGGCATGATGAGCAGGGAGGAGGTAAAGGGGCAAGTGTTGTACCTCTGTTCTGCCGTTCACACATTCTGATCACTTCATGGACAATTTTAGCACCTTCTCAGCCTTCTTCATCACCATTTACATTTCCCTTGTCCAATTACAGCCCCTCCCCCACCCTCACAGGAGAAATCTCATCTGATTTTCTTTGCTTTCAGCTCTGACAAAGGGTCATCCAGACTCGAAACGTTGGCTCTATCCTCTCTCCACAGATATTGTCAGATGTGGTCTTTTTGATCTATTTTGTGTAATCTCGAGGCAGTTCTGTACCTTGTGAAACCTTTTCTCCAATTGTCTCAGTTCAGGGCCTGTTGTGAGCCTTCTGCCCACTGAAATGGTTCTGGGATTCCGTGCTCAAGCTGTGTCCTGGGATTGTTCCTGCTGTTGTGCTACTTCCTGCTGCTTCAGGCCTGTGTTCACCGCTGTTCGGTCTCCAGGTCTGTGCCTCAGCTTGAAGTTGCTGCTCCCATCATGCTCTGACGTCTTGGTGAGTCTTACATTTCTTTCTTTTGTCCCTCCTTTGAAGATCTCTTTCCCTGTCAGCCCCATATCTACTTTTTAAACTTTGCTGGATCTTTGCTGGATACTCGCTGCCACCATGTTCTGTTGTGTGGTCGGGGTCAACACAGTGGTTTTGGGGATTGTATTCTCTCAAAGCATGCTGCTTGAATCTTCTCCGCCATCCAAAGCATTGGCGGGGAATATATTGCTGCTGACTCAGATTGCCCCGTTGCCAAATTATGCTCCAATGAGCATTGATTGGACGTAGGCAGGACATGTTCCCCTTGCTCAGGAAGAAGGCATAGAATCACAGAATCAGCTCTAAGTCCTCATCATCCTCTACACCGATGCCCCACAAGGCTGTATTCTCAGCCCCCTACTATACTCCTTATACACCGATGACTGTGGCCAAATTCCCCCCCAATTTGACTTTCAAGTTTGCTGACGACACCACCGTAGTGGGTCGGATCTCAAACAATGACGAGACAGAGTACAGGAATGAGATAGAGAATCTGGTGAACTGGTGCGGCAACAATAATCTCTCCCTCAATCTCAACAAAACGAAGGAGATTGTCATCGACTTCAGGAAGCGTAAAGGAGAACATGCCCCTGTCTACATCAACGGGGATGAAGTACAAAGGGTCGAGAGCTTCAAATTTTTAGGTGTCCAGATCACCAACAACCTGTCCTGGTCCCCCCATGCCGACACTATAGTTAAGAAAGCCCACCAAAGCCTCTACTTTCTGAGAAGACTAAGGAAATTTGGCATGTCAGCTACGACTCTCACCAACTTTCACAGATGCACCATAGAAAGCATTCTTTCTGGTTGTATCACAGCTTGGTGTGGCTCCTGCTCTGCCCAAGACCACAAGGAACTACAAAAGGTCGTGAATGTAGCCCAATCCATCACGCAAACCAGCCTCCCATCCATTGACTCTGTCTACACTTCCCACTGCCTCTGCAAAGCAGCCAGCATAATTAAGGACCCCACGCACCCCGGACATTCTCTCTTCTACCTTCTTCGGGAAAGAGATACAAAAGTCTGAGGTCACGTATCAACCGACTCAAGAACAGCTTCTTCCCTGCTGCTGTCAGACTTTTGAATGGACTTACCTTGCATTAAGTTGATCTTTCTCTACTGTATGACTATAACACTACATTCTGCACTCTCTCCTTTCCTTCTCTATGAACGGTATGCTTTGTCTGTATAGCGCGCAAGAAACAATACTCTTCACTGCATGTTAATATATGTGACAATAATAAATCAAATCAAATTAAAAGTTCCGCCTTAGAGAGCTGCTGCCCAATCAGATTAGCCAGCAGCTTTGCGGTCTCTGCAGTGACAGCGCTACAGTGGACAGAGGAGGAACTACACTGACCTGCCTGAGCCTAAGTGCTGGAGCTGGAAGGCAAGGCAAGTGTAAGAGGGTCCCAGGGCGGGGATGGTAGGATAGGTTTGGGGGGATTGCAAGGGTGGGCAGGTGAGTAGGGGTTCAGGGAAGAGGAGGGGAAAGGGAAGTCACCCGGCCTTAAGGTAAGCTTGTCCCCAGTCAGGGGGGCTTCTGTTGGGCCCCTGTCCAAGACCTAACTTTGATTCTTTCCAACCCAATGTTCCAACAGCCTAAAAATTGAGGCTGGGCCGGAAATGGCTCTTAATTTGCTATTAATTGGCAGCTTAATGGCCTCAACTGGGGCAAGGACCGGCTTCCCATCCGAGGCGTACCCCACCCCAGCAGAAAATCACTGTGTGTTGGGCCAGTGTGATTTGATAAAAAGTTTCAAAGAGAGAGTCGTAATCACATGTTGTCAATAAAGATAAACCCAAATCTACACAATCATCATCAAAGCGATTGATCCAATCATCCTCCCTCTAATTACCCCACTAACTAATCCAGTTTTCCATTTCATATGTTGGCTCCAGGGAAGCGATTTATAATGTGGTGTGGTGTCTAAAAGTGGCATCGAGGTTACAAAATATTATAACAACATGCACATCCTGGGCTAAGAGTGAATATATTGGCCTTTCACCTGTGATTTCACCTGTCAGAACTTAGCAAGTTTTCAATATTAAACTCCATGTTCAATATTTGCCGTAAACGTCGAGCAAAGGGAAGCTGCACCTATGCTCGGGTCTGCTCTGCCATTCAGTAAGATTCTGACTGAACGTCTCCCTCAGCCTCACCTTCCTGTCCATTCCCCAAGCCCCCTGTTTCAGCCAGTGTTCAAGAATTGACCAATTTCTAATTTTTAAGATTAAGTTTATTGATGTGTGTCACAAGTAGGCTTACATTAACGTTGCAATGAAGTTACAGTGAAAATCCCCTAGTTGCCACACTCCGGTGCCTGTTCGGGTACACTGAGGGAGAATTTATCACAGCCCAATGCACTTAACCAGCACGTCTTTTGGACTGTGGGAGGAAACCGGAGCACCCGGGGGAAACCCACGCAGACATGGGGAGAGCGTGCAGACTCCACACGGACAGTGACCCAAGCCGGGAATCGAACCCTGGTCCCTGGCGTTGCGAGGCAGCAGTGCTAACCACTGTGCCACCGTGCCACCTCTACAATTTCCTGGGTGAGGGAACACCCACAGCTCCCTGGGATGGAGATTTTTAACTTGCTGAGTGAAGACATTTCTCCTCACTCCGGTCCTAAAGTTCTGACCAGAGTGCAAGACGTTAACAAAGAACAACTAACTTGAGCATTCGGCTCGAAGGGCCGAATGGTCTCCTCCTGTTCCTATCAGCTATGTTTCTATGTTTAACCTCAGAACTTTCTTTCTCAGTTTATCACGTTACATCAACACTCCGGTCCTCACTGGCTTGTCCTAATGTCTGAACCAATGGCTGTTTTCTCCTTGCATCAACCTTTTTAGAGGTTGAATACAATTAAAATCACCCCTCACAATTATGTGCATCTTTTTGGCTTAAAAATATTTCACCCAATCATTTTTAAGTGCATTTGTCACAGGGCGGGATTTCCCGTGTGACCCGCTGCGTGATGGTGGGTGGCAGCCTGCCATTGCCCGGTGGTGGGATCGCTCGTTCCCGCTGTTGTCAATGTCACTCCTGCTAAATGCACCCCCCCTCACCACTGGGAAACCCACAGCGGTGGGGGGGGGGGGGGGAACGTTGGCGGCACGGTGGCACAGTGGTTAGCACTGCTGCCTCACAATACCAGGGACCCGGGTTCAATTCCCGGCTTGGGTCACTGTCTGTGTGGAGTTTGCACATTCTCCTCGTGTCTGCGTGGGTTTCCTCCGGGTGCTCCGGTTTCTTCCCACAGTCCAAAGATGTGCGGGTTAGGTTGATTGGCCATGCTAAATTAACCCTTAGTGTCAGGGGGATCAGGAGGGTAAATATGAGGGGTTACTGGGATAGGACAGTACATGGGTGGGAGGAGGGGCGAATGTTGGCGGGACTGGAAGATGCTGCAAGCTTGAACAGCCGGAACATTCTGGCCACAAATTGGGAATTTGTTGCTAACTAACGTTCAGATAATTTCAGTTGAGCAAATTTTGAATCACCAGGAGGAGATGGTGGGTGTGGGGCTGGTTATCTTTGTGTAAAGGTAAAGAAAACAAGAAAACATCGGCTTTCCCTTCTTGCCATTCGAAGAGTTGGCAGCGATCACAACCCCACCCACTCTGAGAACCCGCAGACATCTCACCCTCCAATGAGCACCAATCAGCTGCAGGATGTCCGCCCCTCACTCGGGAGGAAGTCCCACCTTCGAGAGCTACCGGGTAATCTGATTGGCCAACAACTCCCTAGTCCCGGCAGTGGCAAGAGCCACATGGACCAATGAGGAACGTCAGGGAGACGGATGGCAAAGGATGGTGGTGTATGGTGGGGCGGGGGTGGGGATATGTGGTGGAGGGATTGGGGGGTGGGGGATTGGGAGGTGGAGGTGTGATGGGATGTGGGATGGGGCTGTGTTTGGGGGGGGAGGTTTGGGGAGGGTGTATAGGAGGGGGGTGTTGAGGGGAGATCCGGTGGCCACGAGACCTTAAATGTGGAGTGGGGGGGGATGGTGCCCAAAGTCAGAAGGGGGTTTTTGAGGGAGCTACACACCGCTCCGCCACCCTGATACCCACTTCCCACCCTAGGCCTAAACCCATTTATTTGCAGGTGCCCCCCACCCCCCTGCCCCACCCCATCCCAGGTGAATCCTCCCACTAGCCTAAAAATAGTGACTGGGTGGGAAAGGGCCCCTCAGTGGCCAATATCTGACCGTACAGGGTCCCGAATTGGGGTAAAAGTGGGCCGCCCACCCCAGGCCTTGCTGCCACAGTGTAAAATCGCTATAAGGTCGGGGCAAACAGGAGTTCCTTCAATTTTATGTTGCACCACCCCCCGCCCGCCCCGCCCCGCCCCCACCCCCCCCCCCCCCCCAACCAAAAATCTCACCGGCTGATAAGCATGAAATTCAGGTCTTTATCTTAAAATAGGGTTCAACATCCTAAAGAGTGAGTTTTATATGAATCAAACAAAACACTTTTTTGTTGTTCAGCTCAGCATAGAATCAGAGAATCCCTACAGCGCTGAACAGGCCATTCGGCCCATCGAGTCTGCAGCGACTCTCTGACAGAGTATTTTACCCAGGCTCTTTCCCCCACTCTATCCCAGTTAATCCCGTACATTTACCATGGCCAATCCAGCTAACCTCCACGTCTTGGGACACTAAGGGGCAATTTAGCATGAGATGCAGTTGGCAGTATAACTCTAGTCTGTTGTGGAGTGACTGAGACCAGTGCCTCTGGTATAAAAAGGCTCCTGAACAGTTCAACATTCTTAACATTTTTCATTTGTTCACTTCTTGTTTGAACTTCATTTTGTCTTTGAAATAGACAGAGGACAGAAGTTAATTTTGGCAATTAGAAGGTGTCTTATTTTACTAGGTGAACAAATATCCATCAAAAGGACTATCATAACAGAGGAGTACAATGCCCTTCTGCTGATAATCAAACTCTTTTTTATTCATTCATAAGATGTGAGTGTCACTGAGAAGGCCAGTCGATCCTTAAATGCCCTTGAGACAGTGATTACCAACAATTAACTATATTACTTCCACAACAAACTCTACTTGGTATCATCAATTCAAATCAATAGTGTCTTCATTTTTAGGATGTATTACAATTGAGAAGTCAGTTTTTAATGTTGCGGAACTGGAGGGCAATAGTAAAATGGTTAATGTGTGTGCAGGTTTTATAGCCTAATTGCCGTTTATGAAGTTTCCATGAACCTTACACTGTTAAAGTTTTACAGATGAGTGGGAAAGATGTTTTCTTTTTAAAAAGGAAAGGACAGATTGGAAGCATTTGTCAAAGTTGCTGGAGATTAGAATTGTGCTCAATGCAGTTACAGAGTGTTCATTGCCGACATTCAGATACCCACATTGCACATTAGAAAACTATTCTGGATCTTCACCCATGCTGTTGTGGTCAGGCCATTCTACATCCTAACTCTCAGGGTAGGAAGATTTCTCCTCACTGCACCCCCCCCCCCCCCCCCACCACCCCCCACCCCTCCCCCAGCCTTCTTTTTTAACTCTCATTTTCACAGTGTAACTCCATTCACATTGTTGCCATGGCTACAATCACCCCTAATTTGTTGCCATATTAAATAATATCCAGGACAGCATATTGAAACATAGAAACTAGAAGCAGGAGGAGGCCATTCTGCCCTTCGAACCTGCTCCACCATTCATTTTGATCATGGCTGATCATCTAATTCAATATCCTGATCCCCCCCTTCCCCCCCATATCCCTTGATCCCTTTAGTCCCAAGAGCAAAATCTAATTCCTTCCTGTAATCACACAATGTTTTAGCCTCAGCTACTTTCTGTGGGAGTGAATTCCACACATTCACCACCCTCTGGGTGAAGAAATTTCTCCTCACCTCAGTTCTAAAAGGTTTACCCCTTATCCTCAAGCTATGACCCTTAGTTCTGGATTCCCCCACCATTGGGAACATTCTTTCTGAATCTACCCTGTCTAACCCTGTTAGAATTTTACAAGTTTCTATGAGATCTCCTCTCACTCTTCTAAACTCCTAACCGACTTAGTCTCTCCTCATATGGCAGAGCTGCCATCCCAGGAATCAGCCTGGTAAACCTTCGCTGTGCTCCTTCTACAGCAAGGACATCCTTCCACAGATGAGGATATTGAGAAATTGTCCTGTTTGCTCCTCACTCGTACATAGCGAGTCTTCATTGAGACCTCTCAAGTAGAAACACTATGACTGGAACTTTACCGCACCGCTTGCCATGGGAATTGTAGCAGGCGAGAGGGAGGAGTATGGAAAGGTCGTTGACCTCGGGCGGGATTTTACGGTTTCGGGACAAGCGAGGCTGTGAAATAGAACATAGAACATAGAACAGTACAGCACAGAACAGGCCCTTCGGCCCACGATGTTGTGCCGAGCTTTATCTGAGCTTTATCTGAAATCCCGCCCAATAAGGATTAGAAAGCCATTGTTGGTGCTTCAAAGGCTGGAGATTCAGAGCTTTCTCTGATGGCCCAATGGCTAAACTATGCCCACGAAAGTAGCAATTAGAGGAAACCATTCAGCCCTTCTAGTCTGCTCCCACATTGTGTTTTTCAAAGTGGGGGTCACGACCCGCGGGTGGCTCCCGGGATGTTGGGTTCCGAAAGTCATCCCCAAAGATCGCCTGACCCTTTTATCCATTTTCTTTCTGGGTAAATTCTCGCTGCAGTACTGTGTATGACCACATGTGGCAGGAATAAACAGGTCAGCGTAACCTGTGTGTATTAAAGTTAAAGTTTATTTATTAGTCAGAAGTAGGCTTACATTAACACTGCAATTAAGTTACTGTGAAATTCCCCTAGTCGCCACACTCCGGCGCCTGTTCGGGTCAATGCACCCTAACCAGCACGTTTTTCAGACTGTGGGAGGAAACCGGAGCACCCGGAGGAAACCCACGCAGACACTGGGAGAACGTTCAAACTTCACACAGACAGTGACCCAAGCCGGGAATTGAACCCGGGTCCCTGTGAGGCAGCAGTGCTAACCCACTGTGTCACCCTGCCATCATGTGCACTTGGTGCCAATTCCCTTTCTAGTCAGTCAATTGTAGACATGGATCATTTTGTTATGCGAAAGAGGGGTTCCAGAGACAAGTAGTAAGTGAGCAAGGTGCGGGTCGCGAGGGACAGACGACATTTGGTAAAAGTGGGTCACCAGAAAAAACATTTGAAAATCACTTTTTTATTCATCTTGATACCACATCCTTTAACAACCTTGTCCAATAAAAATCCAGTAGAATCTCAGTTTTGGAATTGTAAGTTTTGAAGGAATCTCCATGAGGTGCTGTGGGAGCTTACACTGTGAGTTACATATAGCCAAGATCACCAAATACGGCAAACTGGGGCGATGGTACACAAAGTGCCGGCTTTAGCTCATTGAGAAGCTTTGGGTAATGATTTCAATCCCACTCCATAATTCTGCCTGACAATCCCAGCGTCGCTCTGAGACTGCACATTTTTGATGGGACATCAAGTCAAGGCCCCATCTTGCTTCCACAGGTGGACATAAAAGACCCCATTGCATTCCTTCAAAGAATAATTCCCCTTGTCCAATATTTGTCCTTAATCAACACGGCTACAAACGATTGCCTGGTCATCACCATGCTTGTGGGATCTTGCTGTGTCACATTAGCTGCCACGTTTCCAACATTATAACAGAGACCACAAGAACCTGATTGGCTGGAGAGGACTTTGGGATGTCCTGAGGATTATGAAAGGAGATTTAGCAAATAAACTCTGACTCTGAATGACACTGGGAGATATTAGGACAGGTGATCACCAATAAACAGGTGGGAGAGAGAGTCAGAGAGGTTTAGGGAGAACGGCAGACTGGAATTCGCTGCCGGGGGAGGTAGTGGAAGTAGGTGCGATAGTGACGTTTAAGGGGCATCTGGACACATACATGAATAGGATGGGAATAGAGGGATATGGTCCCCGGAAGGGTAAGGGGTTTTAGTTCAGTTGGGCAGCATGGTTGGTGCAGGCTTGGAGGGCCGAAGGGCCTGTTCCTGTGCTGTAATTTTCATTGTTCTTTTAGTTTTTTGATATGGAGATGCCAGTGTTGGACTGGGGTGGGCACAGTAAGAAGTCTCACAACACCAGGTTAAAGTCCAACAGGTTTATTTGGTAGCAGGAGCTTTTGGAGCGCTGCTCCTTCATCAGGTGAGTGAAGAGTTGGGTTCACAAACAGGGATATATAGACACAGACTCAATTACAAGGTAAGGGTTGGAATGCGAGTCTTAACAGGTAATCAAGTCTTTACAGTTCCTTGGGAGAATTCCAGAACTGTGGACCAGGCAGCTGAAGGCCCAGCCACCAATGGTGGAGTAAATAGGGGATGTGTTCGAAAGGTAGGGATCTGGAGCAGTTGTCAGACTGGAAGAAGTGACAGAGAGAAGAGGTCACGAAATAAGCAGAGCGAAATACATTTGACACAGCTGCTATGTTTATAGAAATACTCTGAGCTCACTGATGTGTAGAGTTTGAGAAGATTCCACTGGTTAAATTTAATTTCCTGTTTCAGAGCTGAAATTATCAGCCCGGAGTACAGGAGTCGATCTCTGCAGGAACCACCTCCCATGTGGAAGTCATGTGCGTACACAGGTGTATGTTAAAAAAAATCACAAGCTTAATGTAGAACACCCAAAACCTTTCCTTTCCGAGTGTACCTGCTAACTGTGTGAAAAGCTGCATGCCAACACATCTGAAATCAGTGGAGAATCTCAGTCAGTAAATCTAGGGGATCGACACATTCTACATGGCACAGGAGGAGGCCAATCAGCCCATCGTGCCTGTTCCAGCTCTTAGAAACAGCTATCCAATTAGACCCATTCCCTCAGCTTCTTCTACGTAGCCCTGTGATTAGTTTTCCTTTTCAGGCAGTTTGAGAGAATTATCATTATTTGATTTCTTCTGTGCAGGAGTGAAGAATTAACAGGGCTGCATTGATTGGCTGGACAGATGAATATGTTCAGAAGCATTCCTTTGATTCCCATGATAATGTCAATGAATTAGCTGGATTTGCACAACGGTGACGTACCTGTGTCAAGGGCAGGTGATACAAATGGTGGGGACTGTATAATCAAATCGTGGGGCAGAATGGAGGCAGAATGGTTAGCGCTGCTGCCTCACAGCGCCAGGGACCTGGGTTCAAATACAACCTTGAGTCACTGTCTGTGTGGAGTCTGCACATTCTCCCCGTGTCTGTGTGGGTTTCCTCTGAGTGCTCCGGTTTCCTCCCACAGTCCAAAAGACGTGCTGGTTAGGTGCATTGCCATGGTAAATTGACTGTAGTGTCAGGGGGATTAGTAGGGTAAATATGTGGGTCTTATGGGAATGTAGCCTGGGTGGGATTGCGGTTGGTGCAGACTCGATGGGCCGAATGGCCTCCTTCTGCGCTGTAGGGATTCTATGAAACTATAGAATGGAGAGCAAACGCCTCCCCCTAAAACCCAATGGTATTTGGGGTTTACAGCAGATTGGCTGAGGTGAGGACCTGCCATCAGTCAGTGTTTTTCTTTGTTCCTTTAGGGGGCTTTTGTTCAGTTGGGCAGCATGGTCAGTGCGGGCTTGGAGGGCCGAAGGGCCTGTTCCTGTGCTGTAATTTTCTTTGTTCTTTGTTCTTTCTTTGTTTGACGTGTTTTTTGTTGTCATGGACAGAATTTAAGCGTTCCTTTTTACTGTCTGGGATCAGCAGGCTGGTATGTTCACAGTTTATGTTTTCTTAACCTCAGAGTGAGAATCCCAATGAAATAATTCCAGTAGCAAGTTTTCAAAGAGTTTAAAAATAAAAGAAGGCTATTTTTATTATGACACCCCTTCCCAGAGATTTTAACCCATGACGCCACACTCACTCACTCACTCACTCACTCACTCACTCACTCACTCACTCACTCACTCACTCACTCACTCACTCACTCACTCACTCACTCACTCATTCACTCACTCATTCACTCACTCATTCACTCACTCACTCACTCACTCACTCACTCACTCACTCACTCATTCACTCACTCACTCACTCACTCACTCACTCACTCACTCACTCACTCACTCACTCACACACACACTCACTCACACACACACTCACACTCACTCACTCACTCACTCACTCACTCACACACTCACTCACTCACTCACTCACTCATTCACTCACTCACTCACTCACTCATTCACACACACACACACTCACTCACTCACTCACTCACACACACACTCACTCACTCACTCACTCACTCACACACACACTCACTCACTCACTCACTCACTCACTCACACACACACTCACTCACACACACACTCACACTCACTCACTCACTCACACACTCACTCATACACTCACTCACACACACTCACACACACACTCACTCACTCACTCACACACACTCACTCACACACTCACACACTCACTCACTCACACACTCACTCACTCACACACTCACTCACTCACTCACTCACTCACTCACACACATGCTCACTCGCTCGCTCACTCACTCACTCACATGCTCGCTCGCTCGCTCACTCACTCACTCACTCACACACTCACTCACTCACACACTCACTCACATGCTCGCTCGCTCGCTCACTCACTCACTCACTCACTCACTCACATGCTCGCTCGCTCGCTCACTCACTCACTCACACACTCACTCACTCACACACTCACTCACATGCTCACTCACTCACATGCTCGCTCGCTCACTCACTCACTCACTCACACACTCACTCACTCACACTCACTCACATGCTCGCTCTCTCACATGCTCGCTCACTCACTCACTCACTCACTCACTCACACACTCACACACTCACACACTCACTCACTCACTCACATGCTCGCTCACTCACTCACTCACACACACACACTCACTCACACACTCACATGCTCGCTCACTCACTCACTCACATGCTCGCTCACTCACTCACTCACTCACATGCTCGCTCGCTCACTCACTCACACACTCACTCACTCACTCACTCACTCACATGCTCGCTCACTCACTCACTCACTCACATGCTCGCTCGCTCACTCACTCACTCACACACTCACTCACTCACTCACACTCACTCACACTCACTCACTCACACACTCACTCACTCACTCACTCACTCACACTCACTCACTCACTCACACACACTCGCTCGCTCACTCACTCACTCACTCACTCACTCACTCACGTCACACACAAAACAATGAGATATGGAAGAAGGTAAACCAATACTGGTGCAACTTAGAATGATCTCAATCTCTTACCCGGCAAGCCTGCAGTTTCTTGATGCTTTAAAGTTGAAGTGATGTCCAGTAAAGGGAAGGATTCTCGGTAAGTCGTGCGATGTGTTGTAGCCCAACATCCAAGAGGTGATCTCAAAGTTAGAACAAGTTGGGGTGAGTCGTTGCCTCTCTTTCTAGGTATTGCGGTTTATTACTTTGGTTACTCGGATGCTATGCAGCCGGTTTGAAGGTCGAATTCAGTAGAATTCACTCTGCAAGCGATTTCTTGTTGGTTTAAAAAAAAGTTTGTTTATTAGTGTCACAAGTAAGGCTTACATTAACACTGCAATGAAGTTACTGTGAAAATTCCCCTAGTCGCCACACTCCGGCGCCTGTTCGGGTTACACTGAGGGAGAATTTAGCATGGTCAATGCTCCCTAACCAGCACGTCTTTCGTGTCGCCCATATGGCTGTCTCCTCATCTGTCTCTTTACATGTTCAAAGTCCTTTTCCAAATAAGGTGGGTATCACTGAGCACACATTCTGCCTTGCTGCTTGACACCTTGTGGGTCTGGGGCAGCCAATGTATTTGTATCTGAATGACCCATTCAATTTGGCAATTCCCCATTCAAATTGGTTTCTGGAGAAGATATCGATACTGTTGTATTTCTATGTTTGCTTAACAAAAACTTACCAATCTCACATAGGACTGGTAAAGTAAAAATAAATTCGCTTTGTCTGAAGATGTAGCACAGAACAGCTCAGCAAACAGATTTACTATAAAGATTCGACAGCTATTGCTAACATGAAAATACAGCCGTACTCCCCTTCACACCACGTGCTGTTAGCTCAACTGAAAGCTCCTCTGACCAATGTCTGCTGGCCACATGGTTTATATGCTGGTTACTTACTCACTGGCACATTCTCTCATAAAGTGATATCAGAACAGATACAATATCAGTCTGGAAGGTTCCTTTTGTTTCTTCTTGAGACAGGGGCATGGTCTCAATCCACAAAAGAAGTCAATGACCCTCTGGTAGCGATCTTTTCCCACCTTGTGTGATCAGTTTTTAAAATATAAAAATTAGTTTGAAGTTCGGAATATATGGGGCCTGTCGCTGTGCTGACACTTCTACTCGTCGAATCAGGCAGCCAACCTCGTAACATGAATTTTAACCGTATTTCTTACACTGCAATAGCGCCAATGCTCCAAAAAGATTCCATCCTGCTGACAGCAAATCCCTGCCACATGTTCCCCTGTGGTGGCGGAGGGGGGAGGGGTGTAGGGGCGGGGATGTAGGGGTGTAGGGGTAGAAGTGTAGGAGCGGGGGGGGTGGGGGGGTGTAAACAACGGGGAATCCTGTCGACAACAATGGAACCAGATTATCCCAACCACCGTCCAGTAGTTGGCTGCCTCAGCCACTG
Source organism: Mustelus asterias (assembly GCF_964213995.1). NCBI lineage: Eukaryota > Metazoa > Chordata > Chondrichthyes > Carcharhiniformes > Triakidae > Mustelus > Mustelus asterias. The sequence goes on along the minus strand of NC_135801.1, from coordinate 4,105,087 downwards.
TGACACACTCCACAGGTAGCACAGAAAATCCTGCCCGTTGTCTTAAAATCTATTCCATCATGTCAGACTGTAGCTATTTTTGGGGTGGCACGGTGGCACAGTGGTTAGCACTGCTGCCTCACGGCGCCAGGGACCTGGGTTCGATTCCCGGCTCGGGTCACTGTCTGTTTGGAGTTTGCACGTTCTCCCCGTGTCTGCGTGGGTTTCCTCCGGATGCTCCGGTTTCCTCCCACAGTCCAAAGAGGTGTGGGTTAGGGTGCATTGACCCCAATAGACACCGGAGTGTGGCGACTAGGGGACTTTCACCATAACTTCATTGCAGTGTTAATGTAAGCCTTACTTGTGACTAATAAATAAATTTTACTTTACTCTTTGTGCGGGGTCTGTACATTCTCCCCGTGTCTGCATGGGTTTCCTCCGGGTGCTCCGGTTTCCTCCCACATTCTGAAAGGCGTGCTGGTTGGGGCGCATTGATCTGAACAGGCACCGGAGTGTGGCGACTTGGGGGAATTTCACAGTAACTTCATTGCAGTGTTAATGTAAGCCTTACTTATGACTAATAAATAAATAAATAATAAGCTAATTAATAACACAATAAATAAACAACAAATTGGGTCATTTGAAATTTGGGGGATATTGAACCAACTGCCTATTGCACAGCCTGTCTGTAATTGGAAAGGTTGATCATGGGAATTTGAAATAGTCTATTTTATACCATTGCATGGTAATTAACTCCAATTGCTGTAAGATGTATTGGATTTGAACAGAAGACTAACAGCTGCAAGTTTCTGAGCTGTGACTCTCATCATGTTCAATCACTCGGCAATCCACCGCTCCCTGTTCATAGTATCAGAAGCTATTGCAGAAAGAGTTGGGAAGTGGCTAACCGGAATGACTGAGAGGATTTGACCTCTCGGTGACCTTGGTAATGAACCCTATAAGCGGGTGAACGAGAATTTGAACAGTCATGGGGAAACCCATGCCCTAAACGTTGTCCAGAAATGGCATGGGTGGCTCTTTAGATTCGAGACTTGGTGGATCATTGTAATTAGATTCTTGTTCTCTCCACAAACACCCATTCCACCGACAATCTGGAGGATCCTTCCCTCAAGTGCCCTTGACTAGGTTATGACAGCATAAAGCTTTGGCGATTGTTTATTGTTCCGGGAAGGCACTGTTAGCCGTGCGTCAGTGCCTTCAAGTATGTTGTTGCACATGCTTAACTGCAAGATGTCTGCAAAGTCATGCCAATAGTGCTGAAGCAGCCAGTTCCCCTGCATGTCAGTGACCTTCATGTAATCGCCATCTGACCTTCTGCTTATATCTCCTCTCTGTACTCTTTCACCATCCACCTTCAGACATTGCCCTGGCTCAGCGGGTACCACTCTCATGGTCATGGTTCCATGCCCCACTCAAGAACCCTGAGTGGAAAATCTAGATGTGGAGATGCCGGCGTTGGACTGGGGTAAACACAGTAAGAGTTTTAACAACACCAGGTTAAAGTCCAACAGGTTTATTTGGTAGCAAATGCCATTAGCCTTCGGAGCGCTGCTCCTTCGGATGGAGTGGATATCCACTCCATCTGACGAAGGAGCAGCGCTCCGAAAGCTAATGGCATTTGCTACCAAATAAACCTGTTGGACTTTAACCTGGTGTTGTTAAAACTCTTACCGTGGAAAATCTAGACCAACATTTACTGCTATCTTGTAGGAAATGCAGCTGCCAATTTGTGCACAGCAAGCTCCCATAAATATTAATGCGATGATGATCAGATAATCTGTCTTTGCAATGTTGATTGAGGAAGATATAATGGCCCAGGACACTGTGGAGAACTCCCTGTCCCTCTCTGAAATCTTGACTCTGGGATCTTCTACGTCCATTGGAATGGGTAGACGGGGCTTTGAGCAGTGCAATTCCGTTTATCCACTCATCTGAAGGATGTGCCTCTGACAGTGCAGCAGTCCCTCAGCACTGTGTCAGTCTATGTTACGGACTCCAGACGCTGGAGTGAGACTTGAACCTATAATCTTCTGATTTAAAGTACTCGTCTTCCTGTCGCTGTTGAACATCTTGACTGTTGTTGCGGTTTGCATTCGTCCAGTTAGTGGTCAGCATTCCATTGCATAGTCACTGAGGGTGTGAAGAGCCTTCAAGGAGTCAGGAAGTAGTCACAGGGTGTCCATTCTCCACACTGCTCTGATAGTCATGGCACACTCCGTTTTTCTCACTCGCGTGTTATCATTAAAGATAACCAATGTCAGCAAAGGTAACAGAAATCCCACGTGTGCAATAAGTGGAGTCGAACTTTAATGCAAATTATCAAAATTAATTCCCAAGTACATGAAAATCATAGAATCCTGCAGTGCAGAAAGAGGCCATTTGGCCCATCTAGTCTGCACTGACCACAATCCCACCCAGGCCTATTCCCACAGCCCCTCATATTTACCCCGCTAATCCCCCTGACACTAGGATTTAGCGTGGCCATTCAACCTAAACCCGCACACCTTTGGCCAGTGGGAGGAAACCGGAGCACCCGGAGGAAACCCACGCAAACACACGGAGAACGTGCAAACTCCACACAGACAGTGACCCGAGGCAGGAAGTGAACCCGGGTCCCTGGCGCTGTGAGGCAGCAGTGCTAACCACTGTGCCACAATGCCACCCTATTCACTGGACCATGAAGTCAGGCAGCTTCACCCTTCCAGTTTTAGAATCTTACAGAATAGCAAGTCATTGGGCTCATCGTAGCTGTGCTGATCGTTTGAAGGAGATATCCAATTAATCCCCATCTCTACTCTCTCCCGATAGCCCTGCACACTTCTCCTTTTCAAATATTTATCCAATTCCTTCATGAAGGTTATTATTGAACCTGCTTTCACCACCCTTCCAGATCGCAACATCTCGCTGTGTTAAAATAAACTCCTGGTCTTCTGTCTGATCCTGATTCCTTTAGACTTCATCGGTGGAGGTTCTGATCCCAGTTGCAGTCCAGCAGCAAAGTCTGAGCAGCCTCTGGGTGTGTTTTCCATGGAGAAGAGGAATGAAACTTGAGAATGTGACTCATCGGAGGTCTCCCTCATGTCTCTAAGCAATTAATGTGGGAGGCCTTCCGACAGGCAGGAATCCTGATCCAGCCTGGGGTGGGATTCTCCGGATGTTCACACTGGCAGGATTCACAGAGTCACAGAATCTCTACAGTGCAGAAGAGGCCCTTCAGCCCATCGAGTCTGCACTGATGCATGAAAGGCCCTGACCTGCCCATTTAATCCCACTTGCCAGCACTTGGCCCATGGCCTTGAATGTTATGATGTGCCAGGTGCTCATCCAGGTACTTTTTAAAGGATGTGAGGCCTCCCGCCTCCACCACCCTCCCAGGCAGCGCATTCCAGACTGTCACCACCCTCTGGGTAAAAAAGCTTCCCCTCAAATCCCCTCTAAAGCTCCATCCTCTGGTCCTGCTTCAGTGAATGGGATTTGGCTGAGCGCCAAACTCTCCGTCCTCACTGGCAGCGGGGAGTAAACAGCTGAAAAATCCCAGCCCTGGTTCCTTTAATTTGGTCTCCTGTCAGCAATTAACAATGTAACCTCCCATGATGTACTTTCCAGGTGTTGCGGTGGAGTCCAGGTTTGCTGGGCACACCTTGATCTTGTTCCCAAAATGCCCTATGGACGTAGGAACACCTGCTGAGTTGTAACATTAAGGTTATGACCCCTCAGCCTGGATGTCACACACCAGAGGTTCTACATATCTATCCAATCCTTCAATCAGTCCAGTCAGAACACCCCTCAAACCTCTGGACTCGGGGGAATGCAAGCCAGGCTTCTGCAACCTGATCCTCATCATTTAACCCTCGGTATCATTCCGGTGAAAAGCTAATGAGCCCTAATTGATTGCTGGAGAAAATTTACAGATGATTAATTTATTATTCGATACAAATGGTTTTACAGCACAGATTGCCTCAGAGTAAATAACGTTCCGATCGCGCTCTGCTGCTGGCTAATTGATTAATCCTTCTGACAATTGCATCATCAAATACAAAGGCCATTAAACGCTTGAAAAACACCACATCAGATCATTAAGATATCTGGCAGCAACACTTGCAAACCTTGAACCCAGGAGAATTAACGAGTTTATTCAGAGAGTGAAGGTAAATGAAGCCATATCTCTGCCATTTCTTCATTCTATATTTATAAGACTTGCCGACAGAATGGCGATGGAGCAAAGGGGATTGAGGGAGATTTGATGGAGGTATACAAGATTATGACAGCTTTAATAGACAAGGATAAATTATTCCCATTGGCTGGTGGCGCTGGGATGAGGGAGGTGGGCCAGGAATGCAGGAGAAGTGTGAGGACGAACGTTTTTACCCAGCGAGAGGTTGTCAACTGGAACCCGCTGCCCACGAGGGTGGTGGAAGTGGAGGTGACCAGTGATTTCAAAAGGAAATTGGATGGGCTCTTGAGGGAGATAAATTTGTAGATCTAAAGGGACCAAGCAAGGAGTGGGACTGACGGAGTTGTCCTCCAGATAGCTGGTATAGATGGGCCAAATGGCCTCCTGTGCAGTTATGATTCTATGACTTCACCAAGTGATCATTTCTGAACCGTAACCCCAGAATGGAGTTTTTTAACAGGCCATTGTAGCCTTCACAGTGAAAGGTGCCCCATCCTGCAGTACGGATACAAACCGCACAGGGAGATATGCACGCGCGCACATTTCCCCCAGCGGATTTCATGCTGAGGAGAATAATCTCTGTCCAATTTCCCAACCATCCTAATCCAGGATAGAGATCAAAAGGTGGAATGTAAGAGGGATTAAAGCCTAGGTTTCTCCAGGCATTGACACTGCCTGGAATGTATTCAGCATTGAATATCCAAGACATTCCTGTAATAATACAATGATCATTTTAGAGTCATAGAGTCATAGAGATATACAGCACGAAAACAGGCTCTTCAGCCCAACTTGTCCATGCCAACCAGATTTCCTAAACTGAACTAGTCCCATTTGCCTGCCCATATCCCTCTAAACCTTTCCCATCCTTGTACCTGTCTAAATGTCTTTTAAATGATGTAATTGCACTCTTTGGGTCATTGTTCAGTGATGAGGCTGTTCCTGACATCTCAGTGATATGTCCAGTTTCTGAGTAATAACCTGAGGGGCTTCAAGTCCAACTCTAGAAACTCCAGTTTTCACCCAGCAAACTTCCCTATTTAGCAACCTGATAATGACCAGAGGATCCCTTTTCAGTGACGTGAGATGAATGTTGGACAACCAGAAAGAACTGCTCTGATCTTATTCGCAATAGAGCCATGGGATCTTTTCCCTCCATGAAAGAAGGCAGATGGGGGCTTCAGCCTAACACCGTGCAGTGCAGCACTCCCTCAGCACTGCACTGAACGTGTCAATGATTCCATGCTCAGGTCTCTGGAGTGGAACTGGAACTCAGAGGGAAGAGAGTGTTATCCACTGAGTCACTGAATCTTAGAATTACTCCCGCTCTGACTCCACCAGGATAAGATCCAAAGAAATTCAACCATGAGTTCTCAATGAAGAAACAAGTAAATCTTGGCCAATTTTCCTTGTCTTCAGCTCTGACAAAGATCATCCAGACTCGAAACGTTGGCTCTATTCTCTCTCCACAGATGCCATCAGACCTGCTGAGATTTTCCAGCATTTTCTGTTTTTGTTTGAGATTCCAACATCCGCTGTATTTTGCTTTGATCAAATAAGATTATGCCTTGTTCAATAGCTTGCCTTGCAAGTTTTCTTACATTATTTAAAATCAATTAATTGTATAAAGCACTTGAATATATCTCAGCGTGGAACTAGTGTTAGATGTGGCTCAATTGGCAGAAGGTTGTGGGTTCAATTCCCACTCCAGAGCCTTGGATGATCAAACTCGAAGCTGGGGACACTCCCGTGCAGTACCGAGGGAATGCTGCTCTGCTGAATGTGCTGTTCTTTGGATGAGATAGCAAATTGAGACCTTTGATTTCAAAGGGAGTTGACCCAGTGATCTCAGTCAATATTTGCACCTCAACCAACAACGCTAAATACAGTTATTTTGACAAAGTGTGACTTCATCTGCTTCCGAAACAGGGAAAGAGCTCATTGAAGAGATTGAGAGGGCGGCATGATGGCACAGTGGTTAGCACTGATGCTTCACAGCTTTAGGGACCCGGGTTCGATTCCCGGCTTGGGTCACTGTTCGTGCAAAGTCTGCATATTCTCCTCGTGTCTGCGTGCGTTTCCTCCGGGTGCTCCGGTTTCCTCCCACAGTCCAAAGACCTGCTGGTTAGGTGCATTGGCCGCGCTAAATTGCCCCTCAGTGTCGTAGGATGCGTTGGTTAGAGGGATTAGTTGGGTAAATATGTGGGATTACGGGGATAGGGCCTGGGTGGGATTGGTGTCAATGCAGATTCGATGGGCTGAAGGGCCTCTTCTGCACTGTATGATACTATGATTTTAGGGTGAAAGTGTTACACCACTGACTATATCTGGAGTTTGTGTGTGAGTGTGTGTGAGTGTGTGTGTGTGTGTCGGTGTGAGTGTGTGTGTGTGAGTGAGTGTGAGAGTGTGTGTGTGTGTGCGTGTGAGTGTGTGTGTGTGTGTGTCGGGGTGTGTGTGTGAGTGTGTGTGTGTGTCGGTGTGAGTGTGTTTAGGTGTGAGTGTGTGTGTGAGTGTGTGTGTGTCGGTGTGTGTGTGTGTGTCGGTGTGTGTGTATGTGTGTGTGAGTGTGTGTGTGAGTGTGAGTGTGTGTGTGAGTGTGAGTGTGTGTGTGAGTGAGTGTGTGTGTGTGTGAGTGTGAGTGTGTGTGTGAGTGTGTGTGTGAGTGTGAGTGTGTGTGTGTGTGTGAGTGTGTGTGTGAGTGCGTGTGTGAGTGTGAGTGTGTCGGTGTGAGTGTGTGAGTGTGTCGGTGTGTGTGTGTGGGTGTGTCGGTGTGTGTGTGTGGGTGTGTCGGTGTGAGTGTGTGGGTGTGTCTGTGTGGGTGTGTCGGTGTGAGTGTGTCGGTGTGTCGGTGTGAGTGTGAGTGTGCAGGTGGGAGTGGCTTGTGGTGTTAGTGGTTTGGCGCACCAGCAATTGAAAGTTGACCTAAATGGGGAGAGTGAGAGGTGAATCAGCGCTCATTAGAAGCCCCGTAATAATATTTAGACACATTATGAAACACAGAGTGAGAAAGTGCACTCACACCAGGCAGATTATTGCACCATTCAAATCCTCATTTCAGTAAAACCGGCCAAAACCGCTCTGCTGTCCTTGAACCCAACACAAAATTAATGATTTCTTTGCTGAAACCAGGTGATGATTCTGCAGCCATCAATCACTGCACTGAGGCGGCAGTGTGCTCCATCGCTTTCCAACTCCAGTTCCCTCCACATTAACCAGAAGGAAATGATATAGGCTAAAATATATATGTGTGTGTATGGGTGTGGGTGTCACTTAGCAACTAGGCAGTATCATTCATTATACAGACCGACATACACTGTTATTACAGACATTCCCAGGGAAATTAAACAATAACTATCAATCTATGCTGAAACTTTTAGCTGGAAGGATAGAATGGGTGAGACTACATTTGGGGACAAATGGTTAACTCATTGGTGAGTCTTATTGGCGTTAAACCCATTGCATAGAAGTGCCTTCATTGAGGTTGTGTTAGTACAGGTGACCAGGTGGGTGTTAGAATCATTGAATGGTTACAGCACTCGAACACCTAGATAACAAGGACACCTATATCAGACTCCTATTTATTGACTACAGCTCAGCCTTCAACATCATTATTCCTACGAAACTCATCTCCAAACTACGTGGCCTGGGGTATGTCTCCTCCCTCTGCGACTGGATCCCGAACTTCCTAACTCACAGACCACAATCAGTAAGGATAGGCAACAGCATCTCCTCCACAATCATCCTCAACACTGGTGCCCCACAAGGCTGTGGCCTCAGCCCCCTACTATACTCCTCATACACCTATGGCAGTGTGGCCAAATTCCCCTCCAACTCAATTTTCAAGTTGGCTGTCTCCACCACACTCTCAGACAGTGCATTCCAGATCCTAACCACCCGCTGTGTGAATCTGTCTCCACCACACTCTCAGACAGTGCATTCCAGATCCGAACCACTCGCTGTGTGAATCTGTCTCCACCACACTCTCAGACAGTGCATTCCAGATCCTAACCACCCGCTGTGTGAATCTGTCTCCACCACACTCTCAGACAGTGTAATCCAGATCCTAACCACTCGCTGTGTGAATCTGTCTCCACCACACTCTCAGACAGTGCATTCCAGATCCTAACCACTCGCTGTGTGAATCTGTCTCCACCACACTCTCAGACAGTGCATTCCAGATCCTAACCACTCGCTGTGTGAATCTGTCTCCACCACACTCTCAGACAGTGCATTTAAGATCCTAACCACTCGCTCTGTGAATCTGTCTCCACCACACTCTCAGACAGTACATTCCAGATCCTAACCACTCGCTCTGTGAATCTGTCTTCACCACACTCTCAGACAGTTGAAGGGTTGCCATTGGCAAGGCCGGATGTTCTTGCTGGCAGGAAAGGCTGGAAAACTTTGGCCATATCTGCCCGTGAGGCAACAGAGTTTGTCTCCCAAAATTGCCTGGAGTTATCTCCTCCTCAAAATCTTCAGGGCATCAGGTGGATTTTACTCCCAAACAACCTCACCTCCCTCCCCCACACCCACCCCCCCGATCCCCCCACTCCACCCCCAACACCCCTGAGATGCAGCTAACCTTTGAAGTGACAGTGGATCAAAAGCTTGCATTGCTATAGCGTCTTCAATGCTGCAAACATTCCAGGGCATTTGACAGGGATCTGATGGAGCCTGGTCCTATCACAGGCTGGGTCAGAGACAGCATGTTCTGGGTTTGAGTCCTATCACAGAGAATCGACACAAAATCCAGGGTGACCCACGTGCAACACCGAGGAGGTGCTGCACTGCCAGAGGTGCCGTTTTTCAGATGATCAGGTGGGTGGAAAAGATCCTAAGGCGACTATGTCGCAGGGAGAAGTTAAAAACTCTCAATAGGAAATGAAATGAAAAAAAAAGTAAGGTCACAGCCACAGGCCAGAACTGAAAGAAACTGGTTGCAGGAAGGAAGTGTGTCACATGATGTAGCAGCATCGTAACAGAAATTAATTCTTCCTCCCCTACTGCCTACGCAAATTGAATTCAGACATTTTATGGCAATCGGGCCTCACATATTGTTCGATGTACAGATATGGAGTGGCAGGAACAGTATTTAATACAGTAATGGTACTGCCTGCGTTAAAGCTGGAAGCAGGCATGTTGGAGGCGGGTTTGGATCTGGGCTCGAATTCATAAAGCTTTAAACCACCCAACTCAAAGCTGCCTGTTTTTTCTCATTAAAGTTCCCCCAGGATATAGATATCTTTCTAATAAAAAAAGGGAAAGAAGGATATGGGGAATGGGTGGCACAGCGGTTAGCACAGCTGCCTCACAGTGCCTGGGACCCGGGTTCAATTCCAGCCTTGGGTCACTGTCTGTGCGGAGTCTGCACATTCTCCCCATGTCTGCGTGGGTTTCCTCCGGGTGCTCCAGTTTCCTCCCACGCTCCAACGATGTGCGGCTTAGGTTGATTGTCAGAGGGATTAGCAGGGTTAATATGTGGGTTAATGGGGATAGGGCCTGGATGGCATTGTGGTCGGTGCAGACTCAATGGGCCGAATGGCCTCCTTCTGCACTGCAGGGATTCTATGAGGTGAGGAGGTGGATTTGAGACCAGGGAGAGATCAGCCATGATCTGGTTGAATGGCGGAGCAGGCTCGAAGAGCTGTATTTGCCAACTCCTGCTCCTCGTCCCTGTGTTCCTAAAAGCGACAGGTATTTAAACAATGGCTAACCAACAGCTCAAATTTAAGAAAGAAGAAGGATCGTATTGCTGAAAAATGAGACATGGGCCGAAACTTTCCATTTGCCCTCAACAGGACAGAATATCAAATTTCACAGGGGGAGCAGCAATTTATTCAGCAAAAATGTGTGAGACTTTGATTTATTATTGTCACATGTATTAGTATACAGTGAAAAGTATTGTTTCTTGAGCGCTATACAGACAAAGCATACCGTACATAGAGTTCATAGAGGAGAAAGAAAGGAGAGAGTGCAGAATGTAGTGTTACAGTCATAGCTAGGGTGCAGAGAAAGGTCAATTTAATGTATTGTAGGATCATTCAAAAGTCTGATGGCAGCGGGGAAGAAGCTCTTCGTGAGTCAGTTGGTACGTGACCTCAGAGTTTTGAGACATTAGGGCCCTGGTGCATTGTCCATGGCAACACCTCAACCAATCAGCGCCAATTTGCTAACCAATCAGCAACCTTTTCTCATGCAATTTCATTGCTACTCGCTCTGCAATTTAGTACTGTCACATCGTTCTGATGAGTGCAAGATGAAAAGCTTCAGCAGCATGTCTCTAATTTTTTACCAGCAATGCTTGCAGTTGTACGTCATTCCACTCAGTCACCTGAGCAAAGAATTCCAAAGATTTTACAGCCCTTCAGATGAAGAAATTTCTCTTCATAGTTCTGAGCGGAGGGACTTAGGGTACAGATTTCACTCGTGGTGATTGAGCAGGTCTTCATGTATATACGGGTGAACCAGTCATGTACAACCCTGCGCTCCCCTGTCACTGATCCATCCCCATACACCCAACCTTTTCTGGGATCTGTTGATATCAAATTTTACAACAGTGAAGAAGCCCATTGTGGCTGTGCGTTCCACATTCCCAAGCCCCACCTCTGCACCTTTTCAATACAACACCAACACAGACACATGAAGACAAGTAGTGCATAAAATTGCTTTATTTTTCTCACGTACTTGGATCTGAAAAAAATGTGAAATCTCCCCGATTTATCCTGCCCGTACGATTTTTAAAAAATCATCATTGTAGCACTGAAAATGTAGATTTGTATAACACTATATTAATCTGATACTTCATAACGCTGCAATTTTTCACAAAATCATCAATAAAATATCACTGCTTCTCTTGTTCAAACGTGTCAAACTACAGTCAATTAGAATCTTTTTACATTTCTCCTACAAGGCAAATCACAAGCCCTGGTGAGATCATTAGTGATTTAAATGGCTCAAGGTGCTTTGAAAAGATTACAAATATACACACATGGATGAAGGAAATGGATGAAGTTACAATGAAAAGAGATACAGAGGAAAAGTTTGTCCGTTGCATACACGTTCCATCCCTTGCTCCTCCTCCCCCCCTTTCCCAAAGGATTACAACAAAATAAACACAATACAAAATAATCAAGTTTTGATATCTCAGTAAATGATTGAAGTGATTCAGTAGTCAATGCATTTCAAGTATATTCACAGATTGGAAGACCCTTCTTAGCTGAAATAGGCACAAATCCATCATCTGGCAAGCGCGTCGCATCAAATTCCGGGATTCCTATTCACCCATCACCCCTCTGCTCCCAGATCTACACTCGCTTCATGTCTAGAACTACCTCACATTTAAAATTCTCGCCTGGGTTCAAACCCTTCCGTGGCCTTCTCACACTGGTCCCCATCTCTGTAACCTCCTCCAGCCCCACATCTCTCGGAAATCTCCATCACCGGTCTGTCCACCATTCCTCTGTTGGTGGCCCTGCCTTTAGTATATGGACCCTAAGCTCTGGAACTCCCTCCCTAAAACTGTCTGAAAAGACCCTTCTCTCCTCATTTTCGACCCCCTTTTAAAACCTCTCCACCTGTCCCTGTATCTCCTTACATGCGGCTTGGTGTCAAATTCAGTCCGTTAACATTCCCGTGATGAACCTTGGGACATTTCTACCGTGTGAAAGGCGTTATCTAATTGTGAGATGTTGTTGTTGAATTCTGCTGATTTCTTTACCAGGGGTTTTCCCAGTGCAGTATCCGGGAGAGCTGGAACATGGGATCTTTCCCATAGTTTCCACAAGACTGTGGCTGGAATTTTACCGGCACACCTGCCCCAATTCCGGGGGCAGGCGAGGCTCGCAGAACGGCATTCCCCATTGGCTCGGGCGGGATCGTACAAACCTCGGGCGGACGTGCCGGTAAAATTCCGTCCTGTGTGTCTGTTTTGCAACATGTACATTGAATTTCTGGGGTGTGTTCCCTGTATTTGATGTGAAGATGCTCAGACGTGGATTAAAAATAAAATAACGGTCAAACATTTGCCCGTTGCACTTCAGAGAAACAAATTCCTTCCCAATTTCCATCGCGGTTGCAGGAAATTCATGGAATTAGCTGGAATAAAAACGGAAAATCATGGAAAATCTGACAGCCTCCGTGGAGAGAGAATAAAGCCAATGTTTCGAGTCTGGACGACCCTTTGTCAGAGGCCACTGTCAAATCTGCTGAGATTTTCCAGCGTTTTCTGTTTTTCTTTCAGATTCCACCCTCCGCAGTATTTTGCCTTTGAATTCGATGGAACGGTGGCTTTACATTCCCTCGACAATGTCAATGTCAACCGTGTAGACAATCGAGAGTGACTGTCAAACCAGTCACATGCACTCTCCTCCGACCCCCCCGCAGGAACCAAGTGGATCACACAATGACCGCCCAGTGTTCTCATTTGTTCATTGGCTCAAAATGCTCTGTGCCAGGAGTGGAAAAGTTTACCCCTTTAACATAATCTTCTAAATTAAACTGGATGTTCTGAGGTCTCCCTTCCAGACAGCAGGCTCAAGTGATTATCAAAGAATGGGCAACTACTAACATGTACAATATGAAGAGTACTCACACTGGAATCCTGCTGATGTTCTAAAGAAAGGTCTCAATAGATCCTGTCTCAGGATTATTTAAGTTCTGCTGAGTCTGAAAACTAGAATGCGCTTCATAATTATATTATACACTGTCGCTGTGGTTTCTACAGTACCTCATAATGATGTTTGAGTTGTTCTTTCCTGGGGCAGTACTTGTCTCTTGGTACATGAAGCTTTCCCCAGCCTTTCCCCTATTTTTTCCCCGTCACCCTACCGCAACCCCCATATTCCCTCCCTGTCCCGCTTTCCCAACCCTGACACTGATCCCCATGCCCATGATTGCCCCCCATCACCCCCAGCCCCTCGCATTCTTTCCCCCCCAATCCTCACTGCCCTATCCCATTTCCTCCCCTCGCCTTTGGTCCAATTAGCACACGGACCCAAGTTTCCAGATGCTACAAGATTCCACAGAGTGACGCACCCTGTCTGTTACAGGCTCACTAAGATATACTTCTTGAAAGTAACAGGTACCAAGCATCTCTCGGCACCATGGGAATGGTCAAGATTAGGGATCACCCTTAAATACGGATTACATCAGTGACATTTCACATCACAACCACTGAACACCCCTAACCCACCCCCCGCACCCTCTCAACATTGGACGTTTAATAAATAGGAGATTGCCTTTCTCCTTCTGAGAATATGGTTTGGCTTTGGAATGCACTGCCTGAGTGTGGTGAGGGCGGGTTCAATTGTGGCATTCAAGAAGGAATTGGATTGTTATCTGAAAAGGGAGAATGTGCAGGGTTACGGGGAGAAGGTGGGGGGAATAGTACTCCGTGCACACATGGAGAGAGATTAATTACTCCATCAACGAGTAATTAATCTCCACGTCCGATTGCACGGAGCCCTCGCATTCCACCATGATATCCTCGACCGCACAGACCATGATGGGCTGAATGGCCTCCTTTTGTGCTGCAGCTCTGTGAAGGAAGATCCTCTCCCACTTCACAAGTAACGGCGACACTTGACTATTATGGGGTGGGGAGAGCTGTCATTTACACTTCTCGTTTGAGTGGAACATGGGGGCCAATTCATTGCTTTGTGTGTTTGTATGTAAGTTATTGATTGATCTGAATGGAGAAAGAGGGAGAGAGAGAGGGAGGGAGAGAGAGAGAGAGAGAGAGAGGGAGGGAGAGAGGGAGAGAGAGAGAGAGAGGGAGGAAGAGAGGGAGACCAGGTGAGGATGGAATCACATTATCAGAATTCAGATAATCCATTCTGTCAACTGGACGGAATATCGGAGGCAATGCTCAGTGAGTGAGATGCTCCAGGCACCATTCAACTCATGCGTTCTATCCAAAATCTGCTCCCGTCTCCTCGCTTCTGTAAAGATAGTTGACAAGAACTTTTCACATCAGGATTGGGAGATGAGGAAAGTGTTTCAGATGATCAAAAGATTCAACAGTAGAGATACTATTTCCTCTGGTGGGGTGGGGGGTGGGAGGTGGAGGGGTGCAGGTCATTCAGAGTTGAGGTCAGGAAGCACTGATAATGATAGATCTTTGTGAGGCAAGGCAGAGCGAAGGATCCAAGGCAGCATCAATGGAATGACTATAAAGATCAGGCAGGATCATGTTGATTGGTCAAAGAGGCTTGAGGGACTGAGCTGCCACCTCCTTCTCCCAGGCTCCTTGGATGGAACCCGTGGTAACTGCAGGGGATGAGTACACGAAACTTCAGGGGCCCTTCTAACCTCTGTAACTGGTGCCAAAGTTGGGGGGGGGGAGGGGATTCACTGGTCCCATTTACACCGGTGGGATTCTCCAGTCCTGCTGCGGTGAACAGAGTTATGGCTGAGCACCAAACTCCCTGTCCTTGCTGGCAGCAGCGGCGGGGCGTGAACGGCCGGAGAATTCCGGCCGAGAATTTTGAGCTGACCCTTGCTCGGGTTGATGCCTCTGGATTGGGCAGACTGTTAAAAGGTTCACTCACTGTCTCTCCAAAGAGTGGGTAATTCCGGCTTTTTGCATTCACGTCAACTTTTCTTCATTAAGATGTCTCCCCTGCAAGGTGACTGCTCTCTGCCTTACACAGGGGTGGGGGGTTGGGGGGGGAGGCAGGGGCTGGGGGGGGCGGGGGGGGCTGGGAGGTGGGGGGGGGGGATAGGGAGAAGGGGATGGGGTCAGTGGCCAGGGCAGCCGAAACATTCAGTAGCAGCATTCGCAAAGCATAAGATGAGCTTGGTCCTCAAAGCAAAGGGAGAATGAGCAAATTGGTCCCAGATTACAAGAAGTTAAATAATAATCACCCAAATCCCATCCGGCATTCCACATGACAGGATGGGGCTAAACACTGTACAAAAAAAAAGGCTTTCTAAAAATAATTATTTAAATTACTGCTTGCTGACAAATATATCACCTGCTTATAATAATATCATTTCAATCTTTTAAAAACTCCAGGAAGGGCAGCCCAGATATCTTGGAAGTGCATTAGTATTCTACAGAGTCCTAAAGTTTTTTGCCCTTCAGATTGAGGTTATTAATTAATCACCGTATTATACAATGATATTCATTTGCACAGAATTTCTAAAAATAAGAGGTAGAGCTATGTCTGACTACAGACGCCGTTTCCTGCTATTGGAAAAATGTATTCCATTAACAGTAATTATAACAAAGGGGGGAACAAGTAACAACAGAACATCAACGTGAGCAGTTAGGCATGAAGAGATTATGATGTGTCTGTAATCATTTGTCTTCCAGTAGACAGGGCGAGAGTGTCACTGGGAAAGATTCTTTGCATAGTCAGCACTTCCAGCCATTTGCCCAAAGAGCAATAGTTCATCATTTGGGCTCTTACAGGAGCAGGCAAGTTACACTATTCCATCGCGGCTGGTCTGTCCCAGCGAAGGGGAAAGGGTGAGGAGGGAGGTGGAGGGGAGGAGGGTAGGGGGGGTGGGTGGGGGAGAGTTGGTGGTGTGCAGTGCCTCACAGTCGTGGCGTACCATTGAAATCCACCCTCACCAAACCCCCCCACCCATTCCCCAACACCGCCCCCCCCCCCCCCCCCCCCCCCCTCCGCCTCCCCCACATCTTCACCTCACCCCGTATCTCTTTTGTTCTCCGAGCGTGAAGCTAGTCTGGGGAGTTCCTAAAGAGTTGTGTGTGGGGGTGTGGGGGGTTGGGGAAGGAGAACGAAGAGAAACAAAAACGTTGCCTCGCCCCTCCCCAGGGTGTCATCCCGTCGCCGTCCCATCGTGAGGTGGCCGAGTGAGAGATTCGCCTCAAAGTGTTGGCAGTACAAGCGTGTCCAGGGTCCACGGGGGGTGGAGAGTTAGAGTGCTGTTTCAGTTCCTCTGCTCCTCCAGAAGTAGCCTGTCTCACAATCAGGCTCAAGTTCTATTCTTATTTGAGGCACATTTCTGACTGGAGTGGTCGGAGGGCTGGGAATAAATGGACAAATCGACAATAAATAACAAAGTCTCTGAGCTGGAAATAACACAACCGTAGAAATTAGAATAATGCCACACAGAGGGAGGATATCTAACCAATCATTCTTGTGTTATAGATTCTTAGAGATATGCAGCACAGAAACAGGACCTTCGGTCCAACTTGTCCAGGCAGCACGGCGGCACAGTGGTTAGCACTGCTGTTTCACAGCGCCAGGGTCCCGGGTTCGATTCCCAGCTTGGGTCACTGTCTGTGTGGAGTTTGCATGTTCTCCCCGTGTCTGCGTGGGTTTCCTCCGGGCGCTCCGGTTTCCTCCCACAGTCTGAAAGACGTGCTGGTTAGGTGCATTGACCGTGCTAAATTCTCCCTCAGTGGACCCGAACAGGCGCCGGAGTGTGACGACTAGGGGATTTTCAAAGTAATTTCATTGCAGTGTTAATGTAAGCCTTACTTGTGGCACTAATAAATAAACTTTAAACTATAAACTATGTTTCTATATGCCTCAGAAATATAGGAAGAGGAAACCCTGTTCCCATTTGCTTTAAATTCCTCGAGACCTTTAGAACCGATTAATAATGTTGTCAGAAACATTGTTCTCCACAAACACGCGTGAGTCAGTGCCCATTGTAACCTCAACTCGACCAATACACAACGAGGAGGACTGCTTACCTTGGCATTGTGATTGGCTGATAGAAAGGTACGGGATCAGCATGACGTATGTCGTTCAAGGAACATCGGGGGCTTTTCTCCTGAATTAAACAGGGACACAGTTAGTTACTTCAGGTATTGACTGAATTCTAAAGCAACCGATCTATGCAGAATAAAACCCAAAGGGGTAGACTTTTGCCTGTTATTGTTCATGTGTGTTTTTATAAAATCCAGTGTACTCCAACTCAGGGCTCCACTCTGTAGGAAGAATGTCAAGGCCTTGGAGATGGTGTAGACAGGGTTTACTAGAATGATATCGGGGTGAGAGGACTTCAGTTAATGTGGAGAGATTTGGACAAACTTGGATTGTTCTCCTTAGAACAGAAAAGGTTAAGGGGATATCGAATCAAGGCATTCATGACCACGAAGGGTTTTGATGGAGTAAATAAGGTGAAACTGTTTCTACTGACAGCAGGGTCAGTGATCAGTGCGATTGGAGTAAAGGACTGTATAGAATGTTCATCAGTGAATAATGGCTGCAAGGTGGCACAGTGGTTAGCACTGCTGCCTCACAGCTCCAGGGACCCAGGTCCGATTCCCGGCTTGGGTCACTGTCTGTGTGGAGTTTGCACATTCTCCCCATGTCTGCGTGGGTTTCCTCCGGATGCTCTGGTTTCATCCCACAGTCCAAAGGTGTGCAGTTCAGGTGGATTGGCCATGCTAAATTGCCCCTTAGCGTTAGGGGGATTAGCAGGGTAAATGCATGGGAATAGGGCCTGGGTGGGATTGTGGTCGGTGTAGACTCAATGGGCCGAATGGCCTCCTTCTGCACTGTAGGGATTCTATGAGAATGTACTTCTCATTTCCTGTTCCAAACTCTACCTACAAGGGATGGGAGACCATTATCTCATTGCTCTTGTCTCTCATTGACCAGGCCATTAAACAGCGCAACGTGATCTTGACGTGTAATATCTGATGCGTGAAGGTAATTGGCAAAAGAATCAGGAATGTGGAGAATTTGTGGGTGGCACGGTGGCACAGTGGTTAGCACTGCTGCCTCACAGCGCCAGGGACCTGGGTTTGATTCCCGACTTGGGTCACTGTCTGTGTGGAGTCTGCACGTTCTCCCTGTGTCTGCGTGGGTTTCCTCCGGGTGCTCCCGTTTCCTCCCACAGTCCAAAGACGTGTGGGTTAGGTGCATTGGCCGTGCTAAATTCTCCTTCAGTGTCAGGGGGATTAGCTAGGGTAAATGCATGAGTTTATGGGGATAGGGCCTGGGTGGGATTGTGGTCAGTGCAGACTCGATGGGCTGAATGGCCTCCTTCTGCACTGTAGGATTCGATGATTCTATGAATTTTCTTTACACATTGAGTTGTTGTGATCTGGAACGCACTGCCCGAAAAGGCGGGAGAAGCAGATTCATTCAGAACTTTGTAAAGGGGATTGGATAACTTGTAGAAAGGGAAGAAAGGGCTGGGTTATGGGGAAAAAATAGTGGGCAGTGTGGCTAATTAGATAGTTTTTAAAAAAGGGAGCACAGGCATGATGGATCACATGGCCTCTTTCTGTGTTGATTACCAGCATGTGACCCCACTATCAGGATTTTTATCTGGGTGTTGTGATCCAATTGCAGGAGAGACTGCCTCGGTGTAGATGTGAGGGCTAACAGACCCGCCGCCCCATTGACTCTTTGTGACACTCATTTACAAATCGGTCTTCAGAGTCTCTTACTTAAATGTGAAGCCCGTGTTTATCAAATCCGCTGACTTACTCCACGTGGCCAAAAGCTTTGGTTTATTGTCCACCCAGATTCTATCTCAGTGTCCTCAGCCAGCAAGTTGGTTTTGTCACACCCAGGACCCAATGTCCTTCATACATCCGAACGGCAGAGTTTACACTCGAACTCAGATCGAGGTGGGAAGATGGACTAGGCCAATAATCACAGCCCAATTTCACCATCTGTACAGAGCGGCAGGATTCACACAAAGCAGTGCAGCAAGCCGAGATTGAATGGGGCACAACACCTTCAAAATGTAGTTCGCGATTTAGCACCAATAAACCCAACATTTAGTATAAACAAAGTACAAAAGAGTAAGAATCGTGACCCTTCAGCAATCAAAATATCTCTTCAGACGCTGTGTGCATATTCTAGAGGTGTTGAGCAAGCAGGTTTAAATGTAGGAACACCAATTTCAATGATCATGGCTGGAACACATAATTAAGAGAGCAGAACTTCAAATGTGAGTGATCTGAAGTTGGTAGAACGCCTACCTGTTGGGATCTTCCACAAGCTGTAAATATTATGGATCCTCCCACACAGTGTAGGCCTTTACGTTCTGGGAAAACCATGTGCTGAACTTTCACCTAAAATTGTCATCATGTTGTTTGGACGTGGGGAGCGCAGTGTACCCCTTGGGTAGAGGTGGACCCACCCTCCAGCCCACGGCACCATAAAAGATTGAAATCACAAAACTTCAATTTGGACTAGATTTGTAGAAATCAAAATGGAATAGAAATAGTAGAAGTAGAAATGATCGAGAGCTTCAAGTTTTTAGGTGTCCAGATCACCAACAACCTGTCCTGGTCCCCCCATGCCGACACTATAGTTAAGAAAGCCCCACCAACACCTCTATTTTCTCAGAAGACTAAGGAAATTTGGCACGTCAGCTACGA
This sequence comes from Mustelus asterias, assembly GCF_964213995.1. Taxonomy (NCBI): domain Eukaryota; kingdom Metazoa; phylum Chordata; class Chondrichthyes; order Carcharhiniformes; family Triakidae; genus Mustelus; species Mustelus asterias. The sequence goes on along the minus strand of NC_135801.1, from coordinate 4,085,591 downwards.
CTCTCACCAACTTTTACAGATGTACCATGGAAAGCATTCTTTCTGGTTGTATCACAGCTTGGTATGGCTCCTGCTCTGCCCAAGACTGCAAGAAACTACAAAAGGTCGTGAATGTAGCCCAATCCATCATGCAAACCAGCGTCCCATCCATTGACTCTGTCTACACTTCCCACTGCCTTGGCAAAGCAGCCAGCATAATTAAGGACCCCACGCACCCCGGACATTCTCTCTTCCACCTTCTTCATAGAATCATAGAAGCCCTACAGTGCAGAAGGAGGCCATTCGGCCCATCGAGTCTGCACCGACCGCAATCCCACCCAGGCCCTACCCCCATATCCCTACATATTTACCCGCTAATCCCTCTAACCTACGCATCTCAGGACTCTAAGGGACAATTTTTTAGCATGACCAATCAACCTAACCCGCACATCTTTGGACTGTGGGAGGAAACCGGAGCACCCGGAGGAAACCCACGCAGACATGGGGAGAATATGCAGACTCCACACAGACGTCGGGAAAAAGATACAAAAGTCTGAGGTACACATACCAACTGACACAAGAACAGCTTCTTCCCTGCTGCCATCAGACTTTTGAATGGACCTACCTCACACTAATTGATCTTTCTCTGCACCCTAGCTATGACTGTAACACTACATTCTGCACTCCTTTCCTTCTCTATGAATGGTATGCTTTGTCTGTATAGTGCGCAAGAAACAATACTTTTCACTGTATGTTAATACATGTGACAATAATAAGTCAAATCAAATCAACATGACTGCTTCATCTCCTATGGACTGACAATGATTTTGGTGCAATTCATGATGGCACTGCTATGAATGGCCACGGATGGGAAGTCGTGAATAAGCGTCCTCTTTATAATGTTCTCTGAATAAGGGGTTGGCCTTTCAGGACTGCGAAGATATTTCTTCACTCAGAGGGTGGCAAGACTTTGGGATTCTCCACCTTGGAGGAATCTGGAAGCTCAGCTGTTCAATGTTAAAACAGATAGATTTTTGTTCACTGAAGAATTTGGGGATAGGGTGGGGAGTGGATCCGTGTGGAAGTTCAGCCATGGTTTTATAAGCAGGAAGGGTATGTGTAGTGGTATATTTTACATGTATAACCAGCGCATGGTTTTCCTACAACATTTTGGGCAGAGCTCCATGCCCCTACCGTGTGGGGAGGCTGCAGACTAAATAACAGGTTTGCAAAGCGATTCTGGAAAGCCACAAATCACTGCCCAGGTGCACCTTTAACAGGTGGTCACAAACAATTGCCGCAAAAACCCATTTGCACTCCCACCCTGACTGCTTTGCTAGGTCAGGGCGAGAGCATTGTTATAATACCCATTCTGTTCTCTGATTAGGAGAGAGAGCTTGTGAGCAGATTAAAGAAATTAACTGACCTGAACCGCAAAGTGAATGACAGCCAAGGAAGACAAAAGGAGCACGGTTAGAATTTGGTTAAATTGCAGTGAAGCAGAGTTAGTTGATGGAGGAGCTGGCTCAGGGCTGCAACAGTTAGTATGAGGCACAGAAGGGAAGGGACAGAGAGAGACAGAGAGATGCAAAGGATGTCAGACAGCCAGAGGCACCATTTGATGTGGATCAGATCAAAAAGGGTGAGGAAAAAAATAATGACAAGTCAGTTCTCACTGAAATGAATGGAAGTCAGGCAGGCAGAATGTTTTACTCACTGCTTAGGAAGGGTTCTTGTTCCATCAAATCCATTGAAATATTAATAGCAGGAACTTTTTCTGAATATGGGTAATCAGACTGTGAAGGAAATGGTGTACAATGCTTAAACATACTAAACTGTAAATTGGAAAATACCAAAAAATACTGATTGTGAATTGACACATTGCTGACCACTGAAGAACGGTGAGGGATTTGTCTGTCATGTGTAGGGTTTAGAGATTCAGAGATCAATAATAAGCCTCAAACGTATTTGCTATCCTCCTGTTATTTCTTCTAAGTGTCACTGTTAGGCGGGCCAGTCCGGATTGTAATCTGTCAACCGAACAACGTCAATGTTCTTAGTCTCCATGCTGACAGTGCGTTCGACTGTGTGTTATGTCAGCGTGACTCTGCATGACAGTTTGACTATTACTGATCAGCCCAAACTCTACTCTTTCCTGGTGGGTTCAGAGTGGAACAAGAAACAGCTGAAAAATGTAACGCTTGTTAGTTGCTTCCTCAGAGGAAATCTCGTTTGGGCGAGGTGTGTGGGACGGGGACAGATAAGAAAAATGGAAGAGCTACGTCGAGAGATTTGCAGAAACCGGCAGGAAGAAACATGGCACAGCCTGGTGGTACCAGCAGAGTTACATGGCTTTGAGGGTTACATGGAGACTATAGGGATGGGCCATGACATGTGGCAGAATCAGAGGTTGGCTAGATTGGAGTGTAACAAAGCTTCTCACAGGCCCATGGTCGCAAAGACAGAGCGGAAACGTGACTCAAAACTGCAAAACATTTCAGAGGATATGTTAAACAAGACAGCAACAACACACAGCACATGGAAAACTGCATCCATATCATAGAATGGCAAATTATATTAACAATTAAGGCTTCCGGCTTTAATACAATCCTTAGAATAACAGTAACTGCATTTTCAGCATCTGAAATGTGTGCAGGAAACCTTGTACGATATGCTTCACTCTTTAACCTGATCTCAGCTCAGAATTTCCCAAAGAAAGTGATACATTCAGACTTTGCCGTCATCCTCTATACTTCATATACCTATAAAATCCCTACAATGCAGAAGGTGGCCATTCGGCCCATTGAGTTTGCACCAACTCTCTGACAGAGCATCCCACCCAAGCCCTATCCCCGTAACCCCTCGCATTTACCATGGTTAATCCACCTAACCTGCACATCTATGGACACTAAGGGGCAATTTAGCATGGCCAATCTACCTAACCTGCACATCTTTGGATTGTGGGAGGAAACCGGAGCACCCGGAGGAAACCCACGCAGACACGGGGAGAATGTGCAAACTCCGCACAGGCCGGAATTGAACCCGGGTCTCTGGCACTGTGTGGAAGCAGTGCTAACCATTGTACCACCTCAAACTTGTGAATCAAATTATTCTAGGCTAATCCCCTGATGTTTTGGGGTTAATATCGGAATTTCTTCCTCACTGTTGCCTTGACGAGCGGTAGTAATGCAGCCAACAAGGATGTTCACCAATGGCATTGTACAGACTTTGCATGGTAGGCCTCTTCACTTCCTTCTTGTTGATTAATGGGATGTGAGCGACACGGGCTAGTGCATCATTTATTGGCCATCCCTCAGTGCCCCTTGAGAAGGGGGTGGTGGGCTGCCTTCTTGAACCGCTGCGGTCTGTAATCTCAGTTTGGGAGATTTCCAGGCTATTTCTCAAACAGGAGAGAAGGAGGCAAGCGTCAAGCTGGGCCTGATATAAACTCTCTTCCCAGTGACTAGAACAAGGAGCTGCATCAGCAGAATTCTCGTTAGAAATAGACTGGCATCTCCCGCGATTCAGACTGTAGGACATTGCCACAAGCAAAACCGGCAGAGCAAAATCACAGTGACATGAAAAAAAGCCTTGTTTCATTCATTTAAGCTCTCAGAGATGAAGAAAAATAGGTCCAAGTGACAATCGAGAATCAACCAATTGGAAAATGGAAAGTCTGTTGCTTCTAACCAGAGTTGGCAACCATAATTCTCAGTCCAAAATAGGGACAGGGTGGAACTGAGCATTTCAAATGTAGAAACAATAGCACAGCGGGTTAGCACTGCTGCCTCACAGCACCAGGGACCTGGGTTCGATTCCAGCCTTGGGTCACTGTCTGTGTGGAGTCTGCACGTTCTCCCCGTGTCTGTGTGGGTTTCCTCCGGGTGCTCCGGTTTCCTCCCACAGTCCAAAGATGTGCAGGTTAGGTGGATTGGCCGTGCTAAATTCCCCTTAGTGTCCAAAAATCTGTAGGTTACGGGATTAGTGGGGCAAATGTGTGGGGTTGTGGGGATAGGGCTTGGATAAGATGCTCTGTCAGAGAGTCGGTGCGGACCCGATGGGCCGAATGGACTCCTTCCGCACTGTAGGGATTCTATAGATTCCTGAGGAAAAGTAATGGCGGTGATGCCCTTGACCTGACTTTGATGTTGTCAGAACGATCTGCCTCACCCCAGGTCAATGTCCCCTATCAGTGCTCTTTAAGGTTCATCAAGGTCCATGGGAGCAACTAGGATATCACAGCCGAAAGGGGAATTGTGTTTGTCTCACAGAGTTGCGGACCCAGGGTGCATTGTTTTTAACCCTGGCGTAAGGCCATTGTCCTGAATCTCCCGGCCATTCACACCCCGGTACCGCTGCCAGCGAGGATGGAGAATGTGGCGCTCAGCCAAGTCTCCATTCACTGCAGCGGGACTGGAGAATCCCACCCGCAGGCGAGGTCGGAGAATTCCAGACCATTAACTCTCCACAGGCCTGAAGAGCATTGTCTGTTTTTATTTCAGATTTCCAGCATCCGCAGCATTGTATTCCAAGGCCCCAAACTGTTCCATCTTGGTGAAACAGCGAATTACTGGTACTCCTTTCAATTTAGTATCCAGTATCCGCCGCTCACAGTGTGGTTCCCGCTACACTGGAGAGACAAAACTCAGACTGGGTGACCGCTTTGTGGAACACCGCCATTCAATCTTTTTTTATTCCTTCGTGGGACATGGGCATCGCCGGCTGGGCCAGCATTTATTGCCCATCCCTAGTTGCCCTTGGTAGGCAGTTGTGAATCAACCACATTGCTGTGGCTCTGGAGTCACATGTAGGCCAGACCGGGTAAGGATGGCAGATTTCATTCCCCAAAGGACATCTGGAATCCTGAGCCTGAATTTCGGGTAGCTTGACATTTTAACTCATGCTCTCACACTCACATATCTGCCCTCGGCCTATTGCAATGATGAAATGAAGCTCAATACAAGCTTGAGGAACCAAACCTCACCTTCCAATAGGAACTTTACAATTTTATAGACTCAACATTAAGTTCAGACCATGAACGCTGTCCCTTATTTTGATCCTGTTAGTTGCCACATGCCAGTCTGAATCTGGTTATAGCTTGCCGTTCACACTCACTCTGGGCAAAATGCTTGGCTTTCTTTACTACAACCATTTGCTTTTTGTTCCAAGACATCTTTCTTATTTAATCTCTCCCACCCTCGACCCTATCCCAGACATAGAATCACAGAATCCCTATAGTGCAGAAGGAGGTCATCTAGCCCATTGAGTCTGCACCGAACACAATCCCACCCAGGCCCTATCCCCGTAGCCCCACATATTTACCCTGCTTGTCCCCCTGACACTAAAGGGCAATTTAGCATGGCCAATCCACCTAACCAACACGTCTTTCGGATTGTGGTAGGAAACCAGAGCACCCGGAGGAAACCCACGCAGACACGAGGAGAACGTGCAAACTCCACACAGACAGTGACCCGAGCTGGGAATTGAACCCGGGTCCCTGGCGCTGTGAGGCAGCAGTGCTAACCCACTGTGCCACCCTTCCTTTTTATTCTTCCTCCCCTTCCCCGCTTTCAAACTGACCCTGTTTCTATCCTCCTTCTGCACTGAAGAAGTTAAATTGGACTGGAAATGTTAACTCTGTTTCTCTCTTCACAGATGCTGCCTGACCTGCTGAGATTTTCCAGCATTTTCTGTTTTTATTTCGGAATCCCAGCACCTGCAATATTTTGCTGCTGGATAATTTATAAAACACCTTTAATGTAGAAAACATCTCAAACAGCAGCAGTAACTCACTGGTACATTGCCAATCAGCTTCCTGGATCTATTCAGACACCAGTTGCTACGTTTTTAAAGACAATCTGTAATTAGTTGGAAAGCTAATTATCACATTGATAAAAATTCATTCATTGGATGTGGGCACCGCTGACCAGACCAGCATTTATTGCCCATTCCTAATTACCCTTGAGAAGGTGGTGGTGAGCTGCTGCCTTGAACTGCTGCAGTCCATGTGGTGTAGGTACACCCACCATGCTGTTAGGGAGGGGGTTCCAGGATTTTGACCCAGTGACAGTGAAGGAATAGCTGATATATTTCCCACTAAGGATGGTGAGTGGCTTGGAGGGGAACTTGCAGGTGGTGGTGTTCCTAGGTATCTGCTGCCCTTTCCTTAGATGGGAGTGGTCGTGGGTTTGGAAGGTGCTGCCTAAGGAACCTTGCTGAGTTCCTGCAGTGCATCTTGTAGATGGTACACACGAAAGGAGGGAATGTTTGTGGAAGGGGTGCCAATCAAGCTTTGTCCTGGATGGTGTTGAGTTTCTTGAGCGTTGTTGGAGCTGCACCCGTCCAGGCAAGTGGGGAGTATTCCAGCACACTCCCTTCCATCACCTCACTTATGATGAAGAATAGACTGATGGGTAATTTGCCGGGTTGGATTTGTCCTGTTTCCCGGGTACAGGACATCCCTGGACAATTTTGCACATTGCTGGGTAGAAGCTAGTGTTGTAGCTTTAACAATCAGTTACAAAGTATAAGAAAGGAGAAACTCTTTAAACTGGCAGGATGGTCATCAACCAGAGATTTGAGAAAATTAGCAGAAAAACCGGAGGTGGGATGGGGAGAATTTTTTTTTATACGGTGAGTTGTTGGGATCTGGAAGGAGCTGCCTGAAAAAAGTGGTAACAGATTCAAAAATAACTTTCAAAACGGAGATAGGGATAAATAGTTGTGAAGGATGGATTTCTCAGAGCAATGGGGAAGGAGCGAGGGCGTGGGACTAAGCGTCAGCACGGATATGATGGGATGGATAGCCTCCTCCATCCTGTAAACCTCTCTGATTCACTTATGTAGGATGACTGCGTAGGATTGGGAAAACTAATCCACCTGTACTCTATTTTTAAATGCTTAACTGAGCATTTCAACTGGGATTAGACAATGAGAAACAGATTAACATCCAATCACTGTGCATTAAACTAGAAGTGAAGCTGCCTTTGTAGTGGATTTCAATCTGTATCGGTTTGCGGGTGAAATATTGCTTACGTCTTCGTTATCACTGTCCGCACTGAGTTTCTTCTTCTTCTTTTTATCATCCTCCTTCTTCTTCTTGTCCTTTTCTGGAATTACGTCGTCCAGAAAACTGAGGTTGTGTTGGGAGAAGATGTAATCCATTGCCTTTCGAACAGCAACAAGCGCGAGGATCTGTGGGCCAGGAGGGGAGGGAAATCCCATTGTCACGTTTTCAAACACCAAAGAGTTATCGGAAAAACCTCGAGAGCACGGAAGATTTCACTTCAGGCTCAATCCCGCTTCTAGTTTCCAATTTGCAGCCAAATTGACAAACCCTGAGATACAGCCCCTCAAAACTCAACGCAATCCCAACAATGACAACAGCAACTTGCATTTAGAAAGCGCCTTCCGTGTAATGAAATGTCCCAAGGCAAGAGGGTTATCAAAGAAAATTTGACACTGAACCATATAAGGAGATATTAGCACAACTGACCAAAGCCCTGGCCAGTGATGGAGGTTTTAAACAGCTCCTTAAAGGGGCGGGGGGGGGGGGGGGGGGGGGGGGCGGGGGCGGGGGGGCGGGGGGGGGGGGGGGGGGCGGGGGCGGGGTGGTGGTGGTGAGATTTTGGGAGCGGATTGAAGAGTTTCAGACTTTGAGATATTTAAAGCTCTAAGCCACAGGCTTCCTATTTTAACATCCTCTCTTGTGCCTGTCACAGAATAACGTCTGGAGGAGGAATGTCTTCAGCCAGAGGGTGGTGAATTCATTGGCACAGAAGGATGTGGAGTCCAAGTCATTGACTCAGATACAGTAAGAAATCTCACAACTTCCAGGTTAAAGTCCAACAGGTGAGTCCTGATGAAGGAGCGACACTCCGAAAGCTCGTGCTACCAAATAAACCTGTTGGACTTTAACCTTGGTGTTGTGAGACTTCTTACTGTGCCCACCCCAGTCCAACGCTGGTATCTCCACATCAAGACAGAGACAGATAGGTTCTTGATTGGTAAGGGGATCAAAGATTACAGGGGAAAGGCAGGAGGTTGAGAAACATATCAACCATGATTGAATGGCGGAGAAGACTCGATGGGCCGAATGGCTTAATTCTGCCTCTATATCTTATGGACTGACGTCTTAACTATCTGACTTAAAAATTATTCATGCATTTCTCCATCAGGAAGGCCACTTACTAAGTAAACTTTGCACATTGTGTAAAGGTGGTTAAAATCTGCCTTATGTTTTATTGGCAGCATTTAACCCCTCACCCCAGCAAACTGACACCTTTAAATGAAACCTTTATTTAATGAGTATAGTTATTCAGTGTGTTTAATTTCTACGGGTCAATTATGTGTGAGAAGTTTTCAGGAAGTTTAATAATAACACAGCGTTTAATATCACGTTTACTGTTCCCCAGGACGTCCCTGTCCACTTGCAGTTTTGACCAGAACAAATGGCAACATTTCTGGTGGCTTTGCTTCCATTCACATCGTTCTGGGCCTTTGAGATGACACAGAATATCTTTTACTTTTGCTGTTTGACCATTTATTATTTTGTGGTCACGACTCTGGGGCAAGTGCGGTGGGCGGGGGGGCGGGGGGGGGGGGGGGGGGGGGGGGGGGGGGAGGGGGGTGCGTGGTGGAGAGACGTGGTCGGTGAGCTCAGTGGGGGCGGTAGCTAGAATGTGATGCAGGATGATGCCGGTGACGTGGGTTCAATCCTCATTCTGGTTGCGGTGGTTCACAGAGACGTCCCTCCTTAGCCCAGGCCTGATGTGGAGTGATGTCCCTCAAGCAGTGTAGCCACTTGTCGCTCTGTCCACTGCCCCTCCTGAGCAGGGCTACCTACCCACTCCGAGGGGAGTACGTGTGGATTGCGATTCCACGTGGGTGAGGTGAGAAATTTGGGACCCTGAACTCATGGGATTTAGGGAATGTCTTGTCGCAATTCCACCCCTGTACCGGAGAAGGGGAGAGAGTGAGGAACAGAGGGAGGCGGGAGGGATAGAGGAGGTGAGGTTTGCAGAGTAGAGGCAGGAGGGAGATTAGACCACGGAATAACTTACCATGACTGGGAAGACGATGGCCGCCACAGTTGACTTTAGGATCCAGAGCATGGCCAGACAGATGACCTGGATGAAGGTGAAGAGGTGAACTCTCCGCAGGGGGACGTGACGCAGGTAGATGAAGTCTGGCTGGTGTTTTGGTGGCATCAGAAGCAACTTCAATCGGTCCATGAACTGAAAGGACAAAATCTTTTAACCCCGGCCCTATAACCAACTCCCGGCGCAGATAAAACCTCCCCTGTGCGGGATTCCCAGTTGCAGCATGTTATTAGGATCAATAATGAGCCAACTGACAGCATTATCCCTGAGCCCAGTGCGGTTTAGTGGTGGCTCAGGGGTTGAATAGAGGTCAGAGGGGTCACTTGCACTCTTGGAAAGCTGCCCAGAAAGACTTGTTGGGTTTGCCAGATGCCCCCCGGGGTCAGGACAGGTGGTCCCTCACTTGTTAGGTGCCACCACTCCGCCCTCACTCACCTGTGGCATGGGGGTCCCTCCACAAACCTGGCCCTTGGGTGGGTGCAGTGCTGTCAGAAGCCACCAATCGCACTCACGCTGGCGTCAATGACAAGCTGCCAGCCTCTCATTGGCCACAACTCTCGGCGGGCGTGACAGCTTCCCCCATGGGCCTCAATCGCTGGGTAGGCCCAATGGTGGCTAACTGAGTGCCTGAAAAGCACTTCATTCCTTTGGGCCTCCTTCATAGAATTAAAGAGGGTTCCTCGCCAGCTTCCTGGTCAATGGACAAGACCCTGTCTGTGTGACAAAATCCCAGGCATTGTGATCTCATTATTTAGCGTTGGGGGGGAGGGGGGTTTACACTGAAATGATTTACAGCCTCATGCTGAGATAACTGTCTTTCAGATCATTTTCACTCAACAGTTAGTCAAACTAACTTCGGCAGTCGAAATGTTGATTAGTAATTATCAGACATTTTCTCTGGAACTTTGCTTGCAAATGGTTGGCATGTTGCTATCAGCCATGATCAAAATGAATGGTGAAGCAGACTCGAAGGGCCGAATGGCCTACTCCTGCTCATAGTTTCTATGCTCTAGTTACTTACCTGTACACCATTCAGAGAGGCAACCCCCATGTACAGGAAAACTCCATAAAGCACTGGCATTGGGATGTACTAGAATGAAGGAAAAAGAGAGTCAGACACTGAGCAAACATTCACTGAGAACAACAACAACTTCTATTATATAGCACCTGTCACATCCGGAACACCTTGAAGTGCTTCAAAGGGGAGTTCTAAAACAAAATGTGACATTGAGCAACAGAAGAGGATATTAGGACAGGTGACCAAACGTTTGGTCAAAGCGGTAGGTTAGAAG